>NC_069501.1:1123762322-1123889822 GCF_027579735.1 Bombina bombina | reverse complement strand
TCTGCCGCCCCAACATCACCGCCACCTACATAATGTTATTAACCTCTAATCTGCCGCCCCCCAACATCACCGCCACCTACATAAAACTATTAACTTCTAATATGCCGCTCCTGATGTCGCCGCCACTATACTAAAATTATTAACCCCTAAACCTCTGGCCTCCCACATCACTACCACTAAATAAATCCATTAACCCCTAACCCTATAACGTGACCCTAAGCCTAACCCTAACACCCACTAACTTTAACATAATAAAAATATAGCTAAATTAAATTTACCATTATTAACTAAATAAACTTATTAACCCCTAAACTGCCAACCCCCCACATCGCAACAAGCTAAATTAAACTATATTGACCCCTAAACCTAACCCTAATCCTAACCCTAAACCTAACCTGGCCTAACCCCCCTAACTTTAACATAATTAAAATAGAGCTAAACTAAAGTTACAATTATTAACTAAATAATACCTATTTAAAACTAAATACTTACCTTTGAAATGTAACCTAAGCTAGCTGAAATATAACTTAGAGTTATATTGTTGCTAGCTTAGGTTTTATTTTTATTTTACAGGTACATTGGTATTTATTTCAACTAGGTAGACTAGTTAGTAAATAGTTATTAACTATTTACTAGCTACCTAGCTAAAATAAATACAAACTTACCTGTGAAATAAAACCTTACCTGCCTTACACTAAAACCTAACATTACAAAAAAAATTAAGACTAAAATTACTAAAAATATTAATAACTAAATTACATAAAAAACAAACACTAAATTACAAAAAATAAGAAACAAATTATCAAAAATAAAAAAGAAGTACACCTAATCTAATAGCCCTATCAAAATAAAAAAAGCCCCCCATAAATAAAAAAAACCCTAGCCTACAATAAACTACAAATGGCCCTTAAAAGGTCCTTTTGTGGGGCATTGCCCCAAAGAAATTAGCTCTTTTACCTGTAAAAAAATACAAACAGTTTGTTCACCAAAAATGGTCCGGCATCTAAACTTACATTCTTGCTTTTCAAATAAAGATACCAAGAAAATGAAGAAAATTTGATAATAGGAGTAAATTAGAAAGTTGCTTAAAATTGCATGCTCTATCTGAATCACGAAAGAAAAATTTTGAGTTCAGTGTCCCTTTAAGGTTACAGTTCACCAAAAACATCATATGAATACAGCTTGACTATTTTTTAATGGCTGGTTTTGCTCTATAAAATAGTGTTGTTACATCCCTTGTAGCTGATTTATTTAGCTGAGTAAAGTTTATGTGTATATATATATATATATATATATATATATATATACACATACATACATACATACATACACAGACACACACACACACACGGCCATAGGCACAAGCAGAATGTGTACAATTGTAATGCAGGGAAGCCTTGTATTAGTACAGAGTACTAATGCCCTCTGTTGAGTAGGTCCGCTACTGTATATACACATACATACCCGGGGCTGTAGATTGCGTACCCAGTCCAGTTTGAGAGTGCAGCCCATTTCGGTCTATGTTTTGTATGTATCTAGGGAAATTTCAAAAGCCCTGTGTCACCTTTGTTTATATCTCAGTTTGTTTGGTTGAAGGCATGCATTGTGTAGTTGTAGGCTAGGGACACAATGAGAGACCTTGTCATATCTTTTATTTGGCCAAATTCTGTAACAAACTCTATTTTGTTTTTAATCTTGCTGTTTGCGTTCAAACTTTCTATGTATTGTGGTAATATTTTTGTTTTGTCATTTTCCCTATGGGCTTTGCACCCACACTTGTCTGGGGTTAATTGCCTGAGTCACTGAAAGCTGTGCAGCTGTCTGTGAGTGCTGGTGAGTACTCAAAGGTGTGAGTGTTTTGCAGTGACATAGAATGTGAACACAGTCCGTTTGATAGCGCATTGAACTTATATATAACCAAACAGTGAATTAACCTCATAATGCCAGTAATCAACATAGACCAATGATTTTAAAGCCAGTAATCTGTAGAGTGTAGTTTCTTCTATCCAATAACGCAAAGAACAAGAAGTGATATATATTTATTTTGTGCCAGTTTTGGGGCTAGGAAAATGCCAATATCTCATGCATGCCAAAATCATGCTGCTTGTAAATCCCATTGTATGAATGCTGTGGCTGTAATTTCCTATTTAAGTTATACAGTTAAGTTATGTAGCACCCAAAGAGTTATCAAGGAGTTTCCTTGCAAAAATTAAATGTTACCTGCTGCATTCTCAATCCACTGATATAGAGTTGAAATTTTTTTACAAAGAAAATATGGGAGACTAAGGAATCGACACATTTTATGCGTAGGAAATCAACAAATTATTAGTTACTTAAAAAAGAACTTTTACAATGTGATACAGTTTGATACGACACAATTCTTCATACAAATCATCTTCATTCACACAATTAAACAATGAAATTAGGATTTTTTCATGTTGTAAAAAATAAGGGAGAGAAATGTTCTAAGAGCAGATAAATATGGGAGTCTGGGAGATTGTAAAAAGCTGTAGCTCAGACACATTCTGTTTAATGGCGACACAGTGGCAAAAAAGTTCCTTATTGTGGACAATCCCTGAAATAGTTTGGGAGCTCTGCACTAATTTCAATATTTATAGCCATTGTTCCTTTACCTCAGTTTGCTGTTTTTATTGCTTTATGCATTTTACTATCCTTTACTTAGTCTTGACTGAAATTCTAATTAAAGCGACCGTGTACAACAATTTTCATATAACTGCATGTAATAGACACTACAATAAAGAAGAATATGCACAGATCTAAAAATCCAGTATAAAACCTTCAAAAATGTACTTAGAAGCTCCCAGTTTAGCACCGTTGATAAGGTTAGGCTGGGACACCCAGTGAAAGGGGCTTGGAATGCAGAAAGAGCAGACACCCCCCCTCCCACCTTCCCTGCATATAAAAAGATAGATTACACAAACAAAAGCAGCAGGAATCAGTACATCTTATACTATGGGGCTTGGTTAGGAGTCTGAAAATCAGCACAATGTTATTAAAAAAATAAGCAAAACTATACATTGTTACAAAAACACTCCCAGATGGGCTGTATAAATGGATCATCTACAAACGTTTATGCAAAGAAAAATCTAGTGTACAATGTCCCTTTAAGGACTAAATACCACCAGCGCTGCATTTACATTTGCATCACTTATGTAGGAGCCTCATGTCTAATTCCTTGGATCCATTGACCTCACCACCTGCATGTGCAGCCACCTCCTCTAGGCTACAATAATTTCTGCTTATAAAGAGACTTTAAGCCACAGTTTCATATTGACTATGGGCTAGATTAAAAGTGGAGCGCAAATTAGTGCTCCCGCTCGCGTGTTAACTTTGCTAGACGGAGGCTTTTTGCGCTATGTGAAGAACATTGGAATGTGAAATATTTACAGTAAATACACAAACACTTTATGAAACATAAATATTGCATCAATATGATTTTACATGTTTTCAGCTACTTGATTGCCAAGTGTATAAATACGTTTAAATACATAGACATATTTAGACATGTACATGAATGTATCTCAATGTTAAAGCCCTTTTCCTGACCTCATATCTTTGCGCCCTTTTTACCGTTTTTTGCAATATTTTTTTTAAATATGTTTTATTAGACAGTGTTATTGTGAGTGAAACTGTACTGTACAATGTATTTTTAATGTGTTTTGTGCACTTTTTAGTCAACTGTTAACCAGAGCTCTGAAGTCACGCTAACCAGACACATGTTAAATTAAATTGCGCTCAATCGACTGTGTTTACTTCCAACTTGTAATACGCACGGTACCTCCAACATGCACAAAGAGGAGTGATATACCCCATATCGCTCGTGCCACTCACATTCTATCCCTATATTGGGCATACACGTTTCAAGCTCATATAGAATTATATTGTGGTTTCTGAATAGCACATTTACATCTGACCATCCTTAGCTGATAGCCATATTGGACTCTAGTTATCAACGTGTCTACTTACCTGCCTTCGCCGGCCCAATATGCCTGCCTAAGCTCGCCTACCATTGCCGCCGCGGACCTGAAAAATCTCGCCAAAGTTATCAATAAATCTGTCAAAAAGCCGAGCACCAAGTACGGGGCGATGAGCAGCGGACTGTGATAGTTATCACTCATCCGATGTTGCTGCTCTTCGGCTTTTTGACAGCTTTATTGACAAGCTGTCACTAAGCACCCACACTAAACTACACTGTTCTACCCCCTATACCGGCGCCCCCAGAGCCCCCCGCAACTAAATAAAGTTATTAACCCCTAAACCGCCGCTCCCGGACACCGCCGCAACTATAATAAATGTATTAACCCCTAAACCGCCGCTCCCAGAGCCCACCGCCACCTACATTATACCTAGTAACCCCTATCCTGCCCCCCCTATACCACCGCCACCTATAATAAATGTATTAACCCCTAACCTGCTGATCCCGGACCCCGCCACAACTAAATAAATTGTTTAACCCCTAAACCGCCGCTCCCGGACCCCGCCGCCACCTATATTAAACTTATTAACCCCTATCCTGCCCCCCTACACCGTTGCCACCTATAATAAATTTATTAACCCCTATCCTGCCCCCCCTACACCGCCGCCACTATAATAAAATTATTAACCCCTAAACCTAAGTCTAACCTTAACCCTAACACCCCCCTAACTTAAATATTAATTAAATACATCTAAATAAATTTAACTCTTATTAAATTAATTATTCCTATTTAAAACTAAATACTTACCTTTAAAATAAACACCTAATATAGCTACAATATAAATAATAATTTTATTGTAGCTATCTTAGGATTTATTTTTATTTTACAGGCAAATTTCAATTTATTTTAACTAGGTACAATAGCTATTAAATAGTTATTAACTCGCATTCTATTGGCTGATCGTGACAGCCAATAGAATGTGAGCTCAATCTGATTGGCTGAATGGATCAGCCAATCAGATTTTTCCTACCTTAATTCCGATTGGCTGATAGAATCCTATCAACCAATCGGAATTCGAGGGACGCATTCTTGGATGACGTCACTTAAAGGAACCGTCATTCATCGTTCAGTCATCGGTGGAAGAAGATGGCTCCACGTAGGCTCGTCTGAAGATGGCTCCGCTCCGCTCCGGATGAATGAAGATTGAAGACGCCGCCTGGATGATGACTTCAATCGGATGGAAGAATTCTTCAGCGCCCCTTGGATGATGACTTCAATCGGATGGAAGACTTCTTCAGTGCCCCTTGGATGATGACTTCTGCCGCTCCGGATCTCCTCTTCGGTTCCATCGGTGGTCGGCTGGCTGAAGATGGCTAAAGGTAGGATGATCTTCAGGGGGGTAGTGTTAGGTTTATTTAAGGGGGGTTTGGGTTAGAGTAGGGGTATGTGGATGGTGGGTTGTAATGTTGGGGGGGTTGTATTTTTATTTTACAGGCAAAAGAGCTTTTTTCTTTTGGGCATGCCCCGCAAAAGGCCCTTTTAAGGGCTGGTAAGGTAAGAGAGCTGGTAACTTTTTAATGTAGAATAGGGTAGGGCATTTTTTTATTTTGGGGGGCTTTGTTATTTTATTAGGGGGCTTAGATTAGGTGTAAGTAGCTTAAAATTGTTGTATTTTTTAAATGTTTGTAACTTATTTTTTTTATTTTTTGTAACTTAGCTTTTTTTTGTACTTTAGTTAGTTTATTTAATTGTATTTAATTGTAGTTATTTGTAGGTAATTTATTTAATTCATTTAATGATAGTGTAGTGTCAGGTTTAATTGTAACTTAGGTTAGGATTTATTTTACAGGTAATTTTGTATTTCTTTTAGCTAGGTAGTTATTAAAATAGTTAATAACTATTTAATAACTATTCTAACTAGCTAAAATAAATACAAAGTTACCTGTAAAATAAATATAAATCCTAAAATAGCTACAATGTAATTATTAATTACATTGTAGCTATCTTAGGGTTTATTTTACAGGTAAGTATTTAGTTTTAAATAGGAATAATTTATTTAAGTATAGTGTAGTGTTAGGTGTAATTGTAACTTAGGTTAGTTTTTATTTTACAGGTTAATTTGTCTGTTTTTTAACTAGGTAGCTATTAAATAGTTAATAACTATTTAATAGCTATTGTACCTAGTTAAAATAAATTGAAATTTGCCTGTAAAATAAAAATAAATCCTTAGATAGCTACAATATAATTATTATTTATATTGTAGCTATATTAGGGTTTATTTTAAAGGTAAGTATTTAGTTTTAAATAGGATTAATTTAGTTAATAAGAGTTATAATATTTTGATGTATTTAATTAATATTTAAGTTAGGGGGTGTTAGGGTTAGGTTTAGACTTAGGTTTAGGGGTTAATAATTTTATTATAGTTGCGGCGGTGTAGGGGGGGCGGATAGGGGTTAATACATTTATTATAGGTTGCGGCGGTGTAGGGGGGCAGGATAGGGGTTAATAAATGTATTATAGGTGGCGACGGTGTAGGGGGGCAGATTAGGGGTTAATAAATTTAATATAGGTGGCGACGGGGTCCGGGAGCGGCGGTTTAGGGGTTAATACATTTATTATAGTCGCGGCGGTTTAGGGGTTAATAACTTTATTTAGTTGCGGCGGTGTAGGGGGGGCAGATTAGGGGTTAATATGTATAATGTAGCTTGCGGTGGGCTCAGGGAGTGGCGGTTTAGGGGTTAATCAGTTTATTAGAGTGGAGGTGGGCTCCGGGAGTGGCGGTTTAGGGGGTAATAAATTTATTTAGTTGCGGCGGTGTAGGGGAGCAGATTAGGGGTGTTTAGACTCGGGGTACATGTTAGGATGTTAGGTGCAGACAGCTCCCATAGGAATCGATGGGATGTTGGGCAGCAGCGAACATGAACTTTCGCTATGGTCAGACTCCCATTGATTCCTATGGGATCTGCCGCCTCCAGGGCGGCGGTTTGAAAACCAGGTACGCTGGGCCGGAAAAGTGCCGAGCGTACCTGCTAGTCATTTGATAACTACCAAAAGTAGTCAGATTGTGCCGAACTTGTGTGCGGAACATCTGGAGTGACGTAAGAATCGATCTGTGTAGGACTGAGTCCGGCGGATCGAAGCTTACGTCACAAAATTCTACTTTTGCCAGTGTAAAGGGCTTGATAACTTAGGCGAATCAGCCTCGCCACAAATACGCTGCAGAATTCCAGCGTATTTGAGGTTGACGGCTTGATAACTAGAGGCCATTGGATTGATGCTGCATTACCCAAGTATTTTGTAATTTTTACATATAAAGAAATATTTTCCAATCTAATTGTTTGGTGTCAAACTTCCCTCTGGAATATCAGG
This sequence comes from Bombina bombina, assembly GCF_027579735.1. Lineage (NCBI taxonomy): Eukaryota > Metazoa > Chordata > Amphibia > Anura > Bombinatoridae > Bombina > Bombina bombina. Next base: position 1,123,882,515 of record NC_069501.1, on the reverse strand, counting down.
ATATTATTTTTAGCAGGCAGCAAATGGGTAAAATATGTATTAAAGTGGTGCTTTCCAATGCATGGGGAAGAAATCAGTAAAGAAAACATTACTAACATTCTTCTACAGAAAGCCTCTATTTCTGTGTCAGCCAGATGCTTCCTGGTGTTAGGTAATTTGATTTCTAAAAATGCACATTCCCTGTAAAATAGGATTATAGTAATAATCCAAAACAGACAACCTTTTAAAAAAAAAAAAAAAAAAAAAAAAAAAAGCTTTAGCTTAAGGTATAATAGTTTGATCTGAAGTCTCAGGGGTTTTACAATAAGAATTAAATAGAGCATGCAATTTTAAATGACTTTCCATTTATTTCTATTACAGGTAGAAAACCCTTTATCCAAACTGCTTGGGACCGGAAAAGGTTTGAATTTCAGAATAGTTTGGGCTTTGGAATATTTGCATCTTTAAAATGGGACAGTTTGGAGAGGGGATAGAACTTAGTGTAAAGAACAATATCTTATGTCATTTAGGCAATGTCTACTTTTCATAATACAGCTTTTACGTGTAAGCTAAATCAGTAGCGGACCTACTCAACAGAGGGCCCTAGTGCAAACAATTTTTTGGACCACCCCAAGGTAACTCAGTAGTAAGGCACAGTAATAATACACATGCTGCTTTGTATAATGATTTTAGGGATAGATAGATAGACCTGCAACCTGCACTAATAAAAGGCTCCCCTGCATTAGGATTGTGTATATTCTGCACACTGCTACCTATGTATAGACTGGCTGGCGGCTGCTATGGGCCCCCAGCACTTGGGCTGCCCCTGCTGTACCAATTGTAGTTACACCCCTGAGCCCTGGTGTGACTGTACCTGTTGCACCAATTGTAGTTCTGCCACTGAGCAACAGGTAGGTTTTTTTTAGTATAATTTTTAATACTTTTATATGCATAGTACCCTTAGAAAGATATTATGGTACTGTAATTAGAAAGGTAATATTTGTTGTTTTATATAAATATAGACTATTTGCATCTTAGAACACACAAACAACAGAAGAAGATTGTTATTTACAGGTAGGAAACAAAATAGTAATTTTTGATAATTTTTTTTTTTTAAATATTAATTAAAAAGTTTGGATTTTGGAATTTCGGATTTGGGGTTTTGTACCTGTATTTTATTAGCTTTGTTCTATTGTTCAGGAACAGTAATACACTACTGGGAGCTAGCTGGTGCTGGCTGAAAGCATATGCCTCTTGTCATTGGCTCACTAGATGTGCTTAGCTGCAGTGTTACTCCTTCAACAAAGGATAAACAGAGTGTGAAGTAAATTTAATAATAGAGCTAAAATGGAAAGATGTTTAAAATTGTTTGCTCTGTCTGAATCATGAATGAAAAAAAATGGGTTTCATGTCCTTCTAAAGTCAACTAAATTATGTCAAAGGCTCAAGAGGGTCAATGCTAAAATATAAGAGAACATTTTGAATGGCCTTTCACACTGCTAATTTAAAGCCATTCTTGGCATTTATCATTGCACAAGCACTTCTTGTGAACTGCTTGTGCAATGCCGCCCACTGCAGATTCGCCGCCAATCGGCTGCTAGCAGGGGGTGTCAATCAGCCCGATCATATGAGATCAGGCGGATTGATGTCTGCAGCCTCAGAGCAGGCAGACCAGTTAAGGATCAGCGGTCTTAAGACCGCTGCTTCATAACTGCTGTTTCCGGGAAGCCTAAAGGCTTGCACGAAAACAGGGGCGTCAGGGGCCATTCGGCCCTTGATAAATTGGCCCCTTTGTCACATTTAGGATTAAATGTGTATTACATTAAGGGAGAATAGCATTGTTTTTACAACTCAGGTTCATTATCTCAAGTTGACATGTGATCCATAAAGCGACAGTTTACTCAAAAATGTTCTCCAGTTTAATTTGTTCACAATGATCCTCTTTACCTGCTGGAGTATATTAAATTATTTACAAGTATTTCCTTTACCCTTATATTGGCATTTGAAAAAGTTGATTTAGTCTGTGGTATCCCCACCTATTCTGAACATTTCTGGCCTTAGGTCCAAGCTATAGATAAGCTGTGAGCCAACCAATAATACAAGTTAAATTGATTCTTAGAAAAGAAAAGATCAGGATCAAAAGTAGTTAGGGACATATTTTGGTTTAGAGTGTGTTTGTGTGTGTGTGTCTTCTGTGTGAGAGAAAAACACTTTGACATTCATGTATTATTACCTTAGAAAGGGGTGAAAGCAGTAGTGCAGCACACAGGGCTTCTTTAAGCACACAAGGAGAGTCAACCAAAAACACAAGTTCAACCATTTAAAAGCAAATAAAAGATCCCGATTATAAGTAGATGATAAGTAGATGTGACACATGTGTGCTGTGGTAGTTACAAAAATATTGACAATAACCTTACCTTAGAAAGGGGTGTAAACAATAATGCATAACAAAGGGCTTCTATAAGTACATAAATGAGTTCAATTAATCCCTATAAAAGCAAATAAAAGATAAGTATCACAAGCAGATGGTGACACATTTAGGTGTAGAATGTGTGTGGTTGTGTGTACTTTTTCAGGGAAAAGCACAATGACAATCATGTAACCTTACCTTAGAAAGGGGTGCAGCCAGCAGTGCCGCACACACGGCTTCCGAGGGTTTCCATATGGTCAAAAAGAGAGTGCCATAAAATAGCACAAATTTAGTTCCTACAAAATTTAAGATCCGGATCACAAGAAGAAGGTGACATATTTGAGTGTTGAGTGTGTGTGAGGGACAAACACAATTACAATAATATAGCAATACCTTAGAAAAGAGCGCAGGCAGCACACAGAGCTTCCATAAGCACACAAAGAGAGCCAACTAATAACACAAGTTCAATTGATCCCTATGAAAGCAAAGAAAAGATCAGGATCATATGTAGATGGTGACACATTTGGGTGTAGAGTGTGTGTGTGTTTGTGTACTGAGTTAAAGACAAGCACAATGACAATCATGTAACCTTACCTTAGAAAAGGCCTTTCGTAATCATACAAAGAGTGAGCAAACCAATAACACAAGTTCAATTGATACCTAAAAAAGAATAAGTAGATGGGGACACATTTGGGTGTAGACTGTGTGTTTGTCTTCTGTGTGAGGGAAAAACACTTTGACAATCATATATTTTTACCTTAGAAACGGGTGCAAGCAGCAACGCAGCACACAGGGCTTCCTCAAGCACACAAGTAGAGTCATCCAAAAACACAAGTTCAACCCTATAGAATCAAATAAAAGATCAGGATTGTATGTAGATGTTACACATTTGGGTGTACAGTGTGTGTGTGTACTGTGTGAGTTACAAAAATATTGTCAATCATGTAACCTAACCTTAGCAAGGGGTGCAAGCAGCAATGCAGCACAAAGGGCTTTAATAAGTACAAAAATATGTTCAATTAATCCCTATAAAAGCAAATGAAAAATAAGTATCACAAGCAGATTGTGACACATTTACGTGTAGAATGTGTGTGTTTGTGTGTACTGTGTATGGGAAAAGCACAATGTACCTTAGAAAGGGGTGCAGGCAGCAGTGCAGCCTGCAGAGCTACGAAAGGTTTTCATATGCTCATAAAGAGTGCTACGCAACAGCACAAGTTCAGTTCCTACAAAAGAAAAGACCAGGATCACAAGAAGAAGGTGACATATTGGAGTGTTGAGTGTGTGTGAGGGACAAACACAATCACAATAATATAGCCTTACCTTAGAAAAGGGTGCAGGCAGCACACAGTGCTTGCGTAAGCACAGAAAGAGGTACAACCAATAACACAAGTTCAGGTGATCCCTATAAAAGCAAATGAAAGATCAGGATTATTATTATTATTTGTTATTTGTACAGCGCCAACAGATTCCGCAGCGCTAGATCATGAGTAGATGGTGACACATTTTGGTGTAGAGTGTGTGTGTGTTTGTGTACTGATTCAAAGACAGGTACAATGACAATCATGTAACCTTACCTTAGAAAAGGACATCCGTAAGCACAAAGAGTGAGCCAACCAATAACCACAAGTTCAATTGATTCCTAGAAAAGAAAAGATCAGGATCAAAAGTAGTTAGGGACATATTTGGGTGTAGACTGTGGGGGCATATTTATCAAAGCGTCAAGTGAAAATATGCTTGAATTCCGTGTTGTATTTATCAAGCGATTGATCCGCCATAATTATCAAAGCGTCAAGATCATCAAATGTTGAAATTCGTGACATACGCTCCCGTGATCTCAATCCGACGTAGATCGATGCTTGCGTCATTACAGATGTTTCAAAGTCCCATTCGACTCTACTTGACCATATTCCCAATTTATCAAACATTTAACAAGTACGCTCGCGTCCATTCTGATGCCACGTACCTAGTTTTCAATCCGCCACCCTTGAGGCCACGGATGCCATAGAAATCAATGGGAGTCTGAAAACACAGAACGCTTATGTTCGATGCTGCAAGACAATGAAGTATATTACATAATAAAAGTAAATTAGAAACTCTATTACAATTGTATACCCTTTCTAAATCAAGCAATATTATTGCTCCACATTTAGTACACTAGTAGATATAGGGATAAAAATGAAAAATACATTACTACTTATGGATTATGTTACAAATTTGCCTCTCATTACAGCAAGGGGACAATATTATTTCTCCAAATTTGTTGAAAACTTTTGCCTCAAACTTGTTGCACTAATAAATATAGAGATAAAAATGAAATACACAACATAATCTAGCTAACTTCCTTTTTTTGTGAAAAATCTATGTGTACCATGTTTAAGCCATGTAATACAAGTCCCACTCTCCATTTCGCACCAATTTTGACACAACACTTTTAGCACCAATTATGACACAAACTCCTAAACAACCCACACACTAGTACATTTTTCAACCACTTTTGATTGGAATATGCATAATCACATGATTTATGACATCAGCCAATCTGATTCAAATATATATTTTAAACTATCACTAACAAATAAAATTGCTCGATACTTGTGTCATTGATCACTCATCAGAACTTGTAAATGCCATTTGTTACATTGTGTATTATACTTTGAAAGTATGTATATGTGAAATTAGTATTAAATAAAAACATTGATGCTGACATTAGGACACACAGTGTAATATTTTAGACAATGATTTTACATTTTGATTGATGTTTGATTCAATATAATCTTAAGATGATAGCTCAAAGGGATAGCCCACCTAACAATAAACTGTCATGGTTCAGATACAGCAGAAATTAAAATCATCTCTTTACTGTCATGCTATTTTCAGTGTATTTATTCCAAGTTCAATTGATCCTTATAAAAGAAAAGATCAGGATCATAAGTAGATGGTGACACATTTGGGTGTGGAGTGTGTTAAATATACTAGCAGCATAGATAGTGTTAAAAGGACATGCTCTAAACCAGGGGTCGCCAACCTTTTGAACCTCAGGGACCACTAAACTCACAATTTTGAATCCTGTGGACCACTAACAAGAATTATTTTTAAAAGGTACAAACCTCTATGTGTGTGTATATATATATATATATATATATATATATATACATACATACATACACAAACATACTGTAAATAACTAGTATAACCATAGCTAACATTATGTATATATTTACACATTTTTAAGAATTATTTTTTGGAATTAACTGAATGACCGAACTGAGAGAATACTTCCAAATGACAGATGAAGGGTGAGTGCCAACTTTTGAGCTGGAAACAGAGAGCAGAAAGTGGGAAAAAAAGAATTATGTTTAAAAGGACCACAAGACTTCCAAGTTACCTCCCCAGGTAGGAATTATTCAAAACTATTTATTATCATAGACAGACATTGGAGTAAAAAATTAAGTTTATATCAGAAAGCTCTCAATATGTATGTGAGCTAACCATGACTGATGTTACTGGCAATCACTATAATGCTGGTGGGATAGGGCTGATCTGCTGGATGGCAATTACTGGAATTCAGGTGGAATGGCTTTGTGCGCGGGAAAATTATTAGAATAAAAAATAATTAATATTTAATTAAAAAAAAGAAGATGGAGGGGAGGAATACAAATAGTGATGTAAGTTCATCTGAAGGAATTAGGAAAAATATTACAAAGAGACAGCTAAAGAGAAGAAAATATATCAAATATAAGAGAGAAATTGTTTTTTTAAGATTTTCTTTTTAAATATACTTTAATTCCACTATTTCAAGCCAAGACTATACCAACCTCTGTTGGCTTTAGAATGGAAGCATATTTCTCTGAGCAGCACGCCGGGCGGAAGGAGTTAAAAATACAATCTAGCTACGCAAGTTGAGCAGCACTACGCAACGTGAGTAGGGAGATTGTAATTTAACTTCTCCGTCGTTTTCACTGATGTCCAGCCAGGCACTGTAGGGAGTTGCGGCACAATGGGGGTGACACCATCAGCTTGATGGTGTCAAGGACCACCAATATCTTATCATGGACCACTGGTTGGCGACTGCTGCTCTAAACGAATTAGAGCATGTCATTTTTTTCACTAATTGCTCTTTAATGCATTCAAAATATAGGCCTTGATTACAATTGGAGCCAAAATTATTTAGCTCTATTGCGCTCTAGCATCACTCAAGTTACATGAATACCGCTTTTATTTTTACGCTCATATTAGTTGAAAATGCGGGTGCGCTAAATTCATTACATAATATACTTCTATGGCGATGCACTGAAAAACGTATTGCTCAAAAGCTAATCCAAAGGTGGAGTTCTTCACTTTTCACATAAGATTTTATATTAAATTATAAGTTTAAAACACTGTACATATTTATCTATCTATCTATCTATCTATCTATCTATCTATCTATCTATCTATCTATCTATCTATCTATCCCAGAGCTGTTTCTAGATAATCAGGCTCCCAGGGCAAAAATTGCAAAATGTGCTCCTCCCCCAATTCTCCCTCCTGAGATTTCCATGTCTCATTATCGTTTAGTTTTAAATGAGGCATTAATAGACATTTTTATTCCGCTGATATTGCAAGCTACTGCGATCTAATAGCTCTGGTAAACTGTGTTCTGAAATAAAAAAAGTTGCACAAAACTCAACAAAAATACATTACAAAGTACGCAAAAAAACAGGAGATAAAATAAAGGGATGTGCAATTAAAAACAATAGCTACCTGGGGCGTGATACATAGATGTATCTTATAACACTAAAGTGTTAGTGTGTAACAATTCGAAGTTATTGTGTAGTTAGGGTATAAATAACTTAGGCTTGGTATAGTAAGTCACTGTAATATTAGAGATAACCAATATATCTTGTGTTGATCCTATTAATACAGTTAGTTATCCCAAGCTTTATTACACCATATAAATGTAAACAGAGCAAAAATCATTAGTCAGTGTCAGCTGAACTAATGATTTTTGCTCTGTTTACATTTATGTGCTCAATACAACCTTGAATATACTCTATTAACAAGTAAATTTGGGTAAAACCTAAATACTATTGGCCTTATTTGTTTTTCACTGTAAGAAATATATGGTGTAATAAAGCTTGGGATAACTAACTGTATTAATAGGATCAACACAAGATATATTGGTTATCTCTAATATTACAGTGACTTACTATACCAAGCCTAAGTTATTTATACCCTAACTACACAATAACTTCGAATTGTTACACACTAACACTTTAGTGTTATAAGATACATCTATGTATCACGCCCCAGGTAGCTATTGTTTTTAATTGCACATCCCTTTATTTTATCTCCTGTTTTTTTGCGTAATTAATAAAAGTTATTTCTTTCATGTAATTAGCAAGAGTCCATGAGCTAGTGACGTATTTGATATACATTCCTACCAGGAGGGGCAAAGTTTCCCAAACCTCAAAATGCCTATAAATACACCCCTCACCACACCCACAAATCAGTTTTACAAACTTTGCCTCCCATGGAGGTGGTGAAGTAAGTTTGTGCTAGATTCTACGTTGATATGCGCTCCACAGCAGGTTGGAGCCCGGTTTTCCTCTCAGCGTGCAGTGAATGTCAGAGGGATGTGAAGAGAGTATTGCCTATTTGAATTCAATGATCTCCTTCTACGGGGTCTATTTCATAGGTTCTCTGTTATCGGTCGTAGAGATTCATCTCTTACCTCCCTTTTCAGATCGACGATATACTCTTATATATACCATTACCTCTACTGATTCTCGTTTCAGTACTGGTTTGGCTTTATACTACTTGTAGATGAGTGTCCTGGGGTAAGTAAGTCTTATTTTCTGTGACACTCTAAGCTATGGTTGGGCACTTTTATATAAAGTTCTAAATATATGTGTTCAAACATTTATTTGCCTTGACTCAGGATGTTCAACGTTCCTTATTTTCAGACAGTCAGTTTCATATTTGGGATAATGCATATGATTAAATCAATTTTTTTCTTACCTTAAAAATTTGACTTTTTTCCCTGTGGGCTGTTAGGCTCGCGGGGCTGAAAATGCTTCATTTTATTGCGTCATTCTTGGCGCGGACTTTTTTGGCGCAAAAAATTATTTTCTGTTTCCGGCGTCATACGTGTCACCGGAAGTTGCGTCATTTTTTGACTTTTTTTGCGCCAAAAGTGTCGGCGTTCCGGATGTGGCGTCATTTTTGGTGCCAAAAGCATTTAGGCGCCAAATAATGTGGGCGTCTTTTTTGGCGCTAAAAAATATGGGCGTCACTTTTGTCTCCACATTATTTAAGTCTCATTATTTATTGCTTCTTTTTGCTAGAAGCTTGTTCACTGGCATTTTTCCCATTCCTGAAACTGTCATTTAAGGAATTGGATCAATTTTGCTTTATATGTTGTTTTTTCTATTACATATTGCAAGATGTCCCAGATTGACCCTGAGTTAGAGGATACTTCTGGAAAGTCGCTGCCTGGTGCTGGATCTACCAAAGTTAAGTGTATCTGCTGTAAACTTGTGGTATCTGTTCCTCCAGCTGTTGTTTGTAGTGAATGTCATGACAAACTTGTTAATGCAGATAATATTTCCTTTAGTAATGTTACATTACCTGTTGCTGTTCCATCAGCACCTAATACTCAGAGTGTTCCTGTTAACATAAGAGATTTTGTTTCTAAATCCATTAAGAAGGCTATGTCTGTTATTCCTCCTTCTAGTAAATGTAAAAGGTCTTTTAAAACTTCTCATTTTTCAGATGAATTTTTAAATGAACATCATCATTCTGATTCTGATAATGATTCCTCTGGTTCAGAGGATTCTGTTTCAGAGATTGATGCTGATAAATCTTCATATTTATTCAAAATGGAATTTATTCGTTCTTTACTTAAAGAAGTCTTAATTGCATTAGAAATAAAGGATTCTGGTCCTCTTGATACTAAATCTAAACGTTTAAATAAGGTTTTTAATCTCCTGTAGTTATTCCAGAAGTTTTTCCTTTCCCTGATGCTATTTCTGAAGTAATCTCCAGGGAATGGAATAATTTGGGTAATTCATTTACTCCTTCTAAACGTTTTAAGCAATTATATCCTGTGCCATCTGACAGATTAGAGTTTTGGGACAAAATCCCTAAGGTTGATGGGGCTATCTCCACTCTTGCTAAACATACTACTATTCCTACGGCAGATAGTACTTCCTTTAAGGATCCTTTAGATAGGAAAATTGAATCCTTTCTAAGAAAAGCTTACTTATGTTCAGGTAATCTTCTTAGACCTGCTATATCTTTAGCGGATGTTGCTGCAGCTTCAACTTTTTGGTTAGAAGCTTTAGCGCAACAAGTAACCGATCATAATTCTCATAGCATTGTTAATCTTCTTCAACATGCTAATAACTTTATTTGTGATGCCATCTTTGATATCATTAGAGTTGATGTCAGGTATATGTCTCTAGCTATTTTAGCTAGAAGAGCTTTATGGCTTAAAACTTGGAATGCTGATATGTCTTCTAAGTCAACTTTGCTTTCCCTTTCTTTCCAGGGTAATAAATTATTTGGTTCTCAGTTGGATTCTATTATCTCAACTGTTACTGGAGGGAAAGGAACTTTTTTACCACAGGATAAAAAATCTAAAGGTAAATTTAGGTCTAATAATCGTTTTCGTTCCTTTCGTCACAACAAGGAACAAAAGCCTTATCCTTCACCCACAGGAGCGGTATCAGTTTGGAAACCATCTCCAGTCTGGAATAAATCCAAGTCTTTTAGAAAACCAAAGCCAGCTCCAAATTCCACATGAAGGTGCGGCCCTCATTCCAGCCCAGCTGGTAGGGGGCAGATTACGATTTTTCAAAGAAATTTGGATCAATTCAATTCACAATCTTTGGATTCAGAACATTGTTTCAGAAGGGTACAGAATTGGCTTCAAGATAAGGCCTCCTGCAAAGAGATTTTTTCTTTCCCGTGTCCCAGTAAATCCAGCGAAGGCTCAAGCATTTCTGAAATGTGTTTCAGATCTAGAGTTGGCTGGAGTAATTATGCCAGTTCCAGTTCTGGAACAGGGGCTGGGGTTTTATTCAAATCTCTTCATTGTACCAAAGAAGGAGAATTCCTTCAGACCAGTTCTGGATCTAAAAATATTGAATCGTTATGTAAGGATACCAACATTCAAAATGGTAACTATAAGGACTATCCTGCCTTTTGTTCAGCAAGGGCATTATATGTCCACAATAGATTTACAGGATGCATATCTGCATATTCCGATTCATCCAGATCACTATCAGTTTCTGAGATTCTCTTTCCTGGACAAGCATTACCAGTTTGTGGCTCTGCCGTTTGGCCTAGCAACAGCTCCAAGAATTTTTACAAAGGTTCTCGGTGCCCTTCTGTCTGTAATCAGAGAGCAGGGTATTGTGGTATTTCCTTATTTGAACGATATCTTGGTACTTGCTCAGTCTTCACATTTAGCAGAATCTCATACGAATCGACTTGTGTTGTTTCTTCGAGATCATGGTTGGAGGATCAATTTACCGAAAAGTTCATTGATTCCTCAGACAAGGGTAACCTTTTTAGGTTTCCAGATAGATTCAGTGTCCATGACTCTGTCTCTGACAGACAAGAGACGTCTAAAATTGATCTCAGCTTGTCGAAACCTTCAGTCTCAATCATTCCCTTTGGTAGCCTTATGCATGGAAATTCTAGGTCTTATGACTGCTGCATCGGACGCGATCCCCTTTGCTCGTTTTCACATGCGACCTCTTCAGCTCTGTATGCTGAACCAGTGGTGCAGGGATTACACAAAGATATCTCAAATATCTTTAAAACCGATTGTACGACACTCTCTGACGTGGTGGACAGATCACCATCGTTTAATTCAGGGGGCTTCTTTTGTTCTTCCGATCTGGACTGTAATTTCAACAGATGCAAGTCTGACAGGTTGGGGAGCTGTTTGGGGGTCTCTGACAGCACAAGGGGTTTGGGAATCTCAGGAGTTGAGATTACCAATCAATATTTTGGAACTCCGTGCAATTTTCAGAGCTCTTCAGTCATGGCCTCTTCTAAAGAGAGAATCGTTCATTTGTTTTAAGACAGACAATGTCACAACTGTGGCATATATCAATCATCAAGGAGGGACTCACAGTCCTCTGGCTATGAAAGAAGTATCTCGAATACTGGTATGGGCGGAATCCAGCTCCTGTCTAATTTCTGCGGTTCATATCCCAGGTATAGACAATTGGGAAGCGGATTATCTCAGTCGCCAAACGTTACATCCGGGCGAATGGTCTCTTCACCCAGAGGTATTTCTTCAGATTGTTCAAATGTGGGGACTTCCAGAAATAGATCTGATGGCTTCTCATCTAAACAAGAAACTTCCCAGGTATCTGTCCAGATCCAGGGATCCTCAGGCGGAAGCAGTGGATGCATTGTCACTTCCTTGGAAGTATCATCCTGCCTATATATTTCCGCCTCTAGTTCTTCTTCCAAGAGTAATCTCCAAGATTCTGAAGGAATGCTCGTTTGTTCTGCTGGTGGCTCCAGCATGGCCTCACAGGTTTTGGTATGCGGATCTTGTCCGGATGGCCTCTTGCCAACCATGGACTCTTCCGTTAAGACCAGACCTTTTGTCGCAAGGTCCTTTTTACCATCAGGATCTCAAATCCTTAAATTTAAAGGTATGGAGATTGAACGCTTGATTCTTAGTCAAAGAGGTTTCTCTGACTCTGTGATTAATACTATGTTACAGGCTCGTAAATCTGTATCTAGGAAGATATATTATCAAGTCTGGAAGACTTATATTTCTTGGTGTCTTTCTCATCATTTTTCCTGGCATTCTTTTAGAATTCCGAGAATTTTACAGTTTCTTCAGGATGGTTTGGATAAAGGTTTGTCTGCAAGTTCCTTGAAAGGACAAATCTCTGCTCTTTCTGTTCTTTTTCACAGAAAGATTGCCAATCTTCCTGATATTCATTGTTTTGTACAAGCTTTGGTTCGTATAAAACCTGTTATTAAGTCAATTTCTCCTCCTTGAAGTTTGAATTTGGTTCTGGGGGCTCTTCAAGCTCCTCCGTTTGAACCTATGCATTCATTGGACATTAAATTACTTTCTTGGAAAGTTTTGTTTCTTTTGGCCATCTCTTCTGCTAGAAGAGTTTCTGAATTATCTGCTCTTTCTTGTGAGTCTCCTTTTCTGATTTTTCATCAGGATAAGGCGGTGTTGCGAACTTCTTTTAAATTTTTACCTAAGGTTGTGAATTCTAACAACATTAGCAGAGAAATTGTGGTTCCTTCATTATGTCCTAATCCTAAGAATTCTAAGGAGAGATCATTGCATTCTTTGGATGTAGTTAGAGCTTTGAAATATTATGTTGAAGCTACTAAGAATTTCCGAAAGACTTCTAGTCTATTTGTTATCTTTTCCGGTTCTAGGAAAGGTCAGAAGGCCTCTGCCATTTCTTTGGCATCTTGGTTGAAATCTTTAATTCATCATGCTTATGTCGAGTCGGGTAAAACTCCGCCTCAAAGGATTACAGCTCATTCTACTAGGTCAGTTTCTACTTCCTGGGCGTTTAGGAATGAAGCTTCGGTTGATCAGATTTGCAAAGCAGCAACTTGGTCTTCTTTGCATACTTTTACTAAATTCTACCATTTTGATGTGTTTTCTTCTTCTGAAGCAGTTTTTGGTAGAAAAGTACTTCAGGCAGCTGTTTCAGTTTGATTCTTCTGCTTATAATTTCAGTTTTTTTTTCATTATAAGATTTAAACTTTATTTTGGGTGTGGATTATTTTCAGCGGAATTGGCTGTCTTTATTTTATCCCTCCCTCTCTAGTGACTCTTGCGTGGAAGATCCACATCTTGGGTAGTCATTATCCCATACGTCACTAGCTCATGGACTCTTGCTAATTACATGAAAGAAAACATAATTTATGTAAGAACTTACCTGATAAATTAATTTCTTTCATATTAGCAAGAGTCCATGAGGCCCACCCTTTTTTGTGGTGGTTTTGATTTTTTGTATAAAGCACAATTATTCCAATTCCTTATTTTTTATGCTTTCGCACTTTGTTTTATCACCCCACTTCTTGGCTATGCGTTAAACTGATTTGTGGGTGTGGTGAGGGGTGTATTTATAGGCATTTTGAGGTTTGGGAAACTTTGCCCCTCCTGGTAGGAATGTATATCCCATACGTCACTAGCTCATGGACTCTTGCTAATATGAAAGAAATTAATTTATCAGGTAGGTTCTTACATAAATTATGTTGTTTTAATTATCTCAGCGTTCTCCCCTTACCATTTGGCACTCTATCTTTCTACACATATATACACAATTTGTGTCAGATGACTACAAGAGTGCTATTCGTGTATTCTTCCTTGGTCCTTTTGCCCATGTTCTTTCTGTAAGTCTAGACAATACACAGCACCATCTACCCTGTGATTATATGAAATAAAACCAGTCATTTATTGAGGGTGTAGTCACGATAACCCACTAAGCAGTGCCATTGAAACCCCCTTTTGCTACACTTTACAAAGTACACTTACATCCATAAATAAACTGTTAACCGCTAAACCGCTATCCCCCCACGTCGTAAAGTACCTAAATAAACTGTTAACCTCTAAACAGTCATCCCCCCACATCTGAAAAACACTACTATTAACCCATAAAACACCATCCCCCACATCGCAAACTACCTAAATAACCTATTAACCCCTAAACCACCATTCCTCCACATTGCAAAATACCCAAATAAAATATTAACTCCTAAACCGCCACCCCCACAATGCTAAGTAATAAGCTATCATCTAAACCCCCTAAACTAACTACCCTTAACTTAACCCAAATTAAAATACCCATAAATTAACTAAAAAATCCTAACTACCTTAAAATAACAATAAAAACTTAACTGTAAAATTTAAAATTAACCTACTCTTACCTAAAACAAAAAAGCCCTACCATTACTAAAAAAACAATTACATTACAAAAAATAAAAAAACTACCATTACAAAAAGTAACAAACAAAATTACCAAAAAATGTTTTTATTTTTTATTACCCCTTAAAAAAACACCCCAAAATAAAAAAAAATTCTAAAAATAAACGACCAATAGCCATTAAAGGGGCCTTTTGTAGGGCATTGCCCTAAAGCACTGGTTTTCAAACCTGTCCTCAGGCCTCCCCAACAGGCCAGGTTTTCAGGGTTATCATGGATGAGAGCAGGAAAAATAACCATGTTTACTAATCAGTTGATTATTTCACCTGTGCTCCAGTTCAGATATCCCAGTGCCCTAAAGCGATCAGCTCTTTTGTTTAAAAAACCCCACTAACCCCCTTAACATTAAAACCCCCACCCTCCCAAAATAAAAAAACAACTAAAAAAAATCCTAAACTACCCATTGCCTCAAAAAGGGCATTTGGATGGGCATTGCCCTTAAAAGGGCATTCAGCTCTTTTGCTGCCCATAAAAACAACACCTAACCTAAAAATAAATAAAAAACGCCCTAAAAAATAAAAAAAACCTCTAACCCCAAAGTTGGTACTGGCCGATGATGATTTGTGGTGCTCCATCTTCATCCCTGCAGGGCTCCATCTTCATCCATCATGGGTCCATCTTCTTCAATCTTCAACCCGGCTGCGGTCCATCTTTGATCTTCATCCCAGTGGTGGCGGCAAGGTTTATTTGGGGTGTTTTTGTGTTTTAGATTAGGGTTTTTTTGGGCAACAAAAGAGCTGAATACCCTTTAAAGGGCAATGCCCATCCAAATGCCTTTTTTGGAGCAATGGGTAGTTTAGAATTTTTTTAGCTAGGTTTTTTTTTTGGGGGGGGGGGGGTTGGGGGTTGTAATGTTAGGAGGTTAGTGTTTTTTTTTAAACAAAATAGCTGATCACTTTAGGGCAATGCCCTACAAATGCCCCTTTTAATGGTTATTGGTAGTTTTTTTAGGGGTATAAGAATAGGATTATTTATTTTTTTTGGTAATTTCGTTTGTTATTTTTTGTAATGGTAGTTTTTTTTTAATATTTTGTGATGGTAGGTTTTTTATTTTTTGTAATCATAGTTTTTTTGTTAATTGGTAGGTTGTTTTTTGTAAATAGTAGGATTTTTTATTTTTTGTAATGGTAGTTTTTTTTTTTTTTAAATAGTAGGTTTTTTAATTTTTTTATAATGTATTTTTTTCAGTAATGGTAGCTTTTTTTTTTAAGGTAAGATTAGGTTTTAATTTCATTTTACAGGTAAGTTTTTTTTATTTATGGGTATGTTAATTTGGGTTAAGTTAGGGGGTGTTAGGTAAGGGAGTTTAGATGATAGATTGTGGGGGGATGGCAGTTTAGCGGTTAATAGATTATTTAGATACTTTGCGATGTGGGGGATGGCGGTTTAGGGGTTAATACTTTTAATTAATGTTTGCTATGTGGGGGGATGGTGGATTAGGGATTATAAGGCTAGGGATTTATGGTAGGGTGTTTTTGACACTTTTCGAGCTACCGCTAGTGCAAAATAATGAATTTCTCAACTTATAATACGAGCAGATCCTGAGAAGCGCATAAAGCAATTTGCTCGAGAAAAATAATCTAGCCCTCTGGCAGCAGTGTTTTGCAACATTATTTGTAGCTTTGTTATACACTGCTGCAAAACACTGCTGCCATAGAGTACTAAAGACATGTGCCCACTCATAAGCTCTTATGAGCCTACCTAGTTTTACTCTTCAATAAAAGATACAAAGAGAATGAAGCAAATTTGATACCAGAAGTAAATTGGAAAGTTGTTTAAAATTGCATGCTCTATTTGAATCACGAAAGTTTAATTTTGACTTTACTGTCCCTTTAAATGTTATTTTACTCAGACATCCCAACCTGCAAAAACTCATTTCAGGGAGGTGGCTTCACCCGCTACTGCGCCGCCACCCCCCACCCTCCAGTTATATATTGGACATCTTGAAACCCTAAATAAGATAGAGACTTATCATTAAAGTAGCTTTCCACTAAATTGTTGCACAACCACATACAACAAACCTATTTTCCAGTGATCGTATGCTTGTTGAATGCTTAAATATTTTAGAATACGAAGTTTGATTATGTGCAGTAAATAAGTTAGTATTTGTGTTTTATTTTATTAAAATCAGTGGGGGCTTTTTGGTTTACTGATGCATGCTTTAAGGGTTCTATAACGTCCCAGCAACTAAAGGCATTCCTTAAAGAAACACTTTTCCCGGATTTGGCCCACATTGGATCATGGTACTTGGAATTTCAGGGAGATTGCATTCCATTTGCTGGCATCAGGGAGCCGCTATTACAATCAGGGAGACTCCCTGAACTTCAGGGAGAGTTGGGATGTCTGTTTACTACATGCACTACATATAAAATATTGATCACTTCTCTCCTTAGACCCAGTCCTCAAAGTCATATTCCTGTCTTATCCCTCTCTCAAACCCCTATCTTCCCCTCTCTCATTCCAGACTCCTTTCTCAATACTCATCTTCATTTCTCACAATCATTCTCACATGTGTGAGTGTATTTGTGTGTAGAACTATTTATGTTCTGCTGGTGTCTGTGTACAGTATGTGTTTTTAAAATAAGAAAAGAAAATATGCAATTCTCTCAATAGCCTGCCTGTTCTTTACTCTCCAATTCCAACTACCCAGCTAAAATTCAGGCCATTTACATCACATTTTTAATAATAACAAATGTATCACATTTTGGTGATGCTGTAATTTCTGATTGGCTACTTACTACTTCTTCTATAATGATCTGATAGTTAAATCCTATTGGCTGATTTGAACAGCCAATAGGATTTCAAAAGCTCACATCCTATTGGCTGATTTGAATTTGAAGAATCAAATCAGCCAATAGGATGAGAGCATTTCGAAACGGCTACCTTACATTCAACTTCGGTGTACGGCGGTGACCGTATGAAGAGGATGCTCCGCACAGGATGTCTTCCAGGATAGCTCTGCTCCGCGCCGCCGGCATGAAGATAGAAGACTTCCCTGAGATGGATAAAGGTGTCGCCGCTTGGATGAAGACTTCTCGCCGCCTGGATGAAGATGGATTTCCGGACTTCAGGAACTGCAAGTAGATTTTATGGGGTTAGTGTTAGGTTTGTTTTTCATTTTTTTGGGTGTTTTCTTTTTTAGATTAGGGCTTTGGGCAATTGTTAAAGAGCTGAATGCCCTTTTAATGGCAGTAAAAGAGCTGAATGCCCTTTTAAGGACAATGCCCATACAAATGGGTAGCTTAGGAGTTTTTTTATTTTGGGGGGTTGGTTGGTTGTGGGGGTTTACTTTTAGGGGGGACTTAGTATTTTTTTTTAATGTAAAAGAGCTGTTTAACTTAGGTCAATGTCCTACAAAAGGCCCTTTTATGGGCTATTGGTAGTTTATTGTAGGTTAGGGGGTGTTTTTATTTTGGGGGGGGGCTTTTTTATTTTTTTATAGGTCTATTAGATTAGGTGTAATTGTTTTTATTTTTGATAATTTCGTTTATTATTTTTTGTAATCTTAGAGATTTTTTTAATTTTTTAGTAGTGTTAGGTTTTTTTAAATTTGTAAATTTTTTAAGCGGTAGTTTTTTTATTTTACTAGAATAGTTATGTTAGGTTAATTTATAGTTTAAACTTAGATTTTTATTTTATTTCACAGGTAAGTTTTTATTTATTTTAAGATAGTTATATTGTAATTTTAATTTAAAGTTAGGTGGGTGTTAGGTTTAGGGTTAACAGTTTAATTTAGTATTTTGCAATGTGGGGGGGCCGACGGTTTAGGCATTAATAGGTTTAGTTTAGTAGTTACGATGTGGGGGGCTGGAGGTTTAAGGGTTTATACTTTATTATAGTGTTGACAATGTGGGGGGCCGGCGGTTTAGGGGTTAAAAACTTGTATTAGTGTCAGCGATGTCGGGGAACAGCGGAATAGGGGATAATCATTTTTATTAGTGTCGGGAGTGGTGGATTAGGGGCTAATAACTATTATTAGTGTCGGAGATGTCGGGAAGCGGCAGAATAGGTGTGTTTAGACTTGGGGTTTATGTTAGGGTGTCAGGTTTAAAGGTAACTTTCTTTTCCCCATAGACATCAATGTGGTTGCGTTACGGCGATCTCCATTACGCGATCGCAGATGTTAGTATTTTTTCTAACACTCTCTCCCCATTTATGTCTATGGGGGAAAGCGTGTACGAGCACGTAAACTCAGCCCTTGGCTTTTGTGCGGTATGGAGCTTAACGCACCATAACGCACAGCACAAGAAAGCTGTCAGTAACTCGTAATGGCAGCGCTATGGAGAGTGCAATAACGCCATTTTTTTGGCGTTAGTTTCGCACCCTGTTTGACGCAAAACTCGGAATCTAGGTGACTGTGATTTATGCCAAGGGTTATTCATATTGCTTTATGTTTACATTTTATTTAACAATATGATGTTTCTGCACTCAGAGTCTTTGTTGGGCTGTTCCTGACATGGGCATGCTGGTTACTATTGCTCACTACTATGTACTGTCTCTAGTTATAGGTTGCTATCTCTCTATTACTGTTTACTACATATTCCTTGTATACCTCAATGTATGTATATGGGGAGTGACAATCTTTGCTCCTACTACTTATATGGGTATTCCCTTACTTAGAAGACCTCTCTCTGACACGGAGCTATATCATTTAGCTTGTATAAATAGTTATTGCTCTGTCCTAGACGTATACAATTATTTGGTAACAATCCACAGTGTCTTTAAATGTTCATTACTGCACTATAGCAGCATGGGGGGCATGTGACTGGTCAGCTTGTGGCCGGAGCGGCCAAGCACACATTGTCTCCTCTCAATATTCAACATACATCTACAGTATAGTATTATTTGTTCGACCTACACCAGGACAAACATTTGACACTTATAAGTTTCTAATTGTTCATTGCACTTTATCTTCATATACCCTATGTATGCAGACAGTTCACTCCCCACGGTTTGTTTTCTGAAAGTCCACAAGAGGCTATATAATATGTGTCCCATGTCTATTTTACAGCAAAATTATCCACTCAAACTTTTTCCTGAGGAATTTCAGCTATCTCCCTGATTTTCTTTGCTCATTACTCCATTGCCTAGCTTATGTTAGTAAAATATAAATTTTAATTTTAGCTATGCGTTTAAAAGTCATGTGTCACTACTATTTCACTGTGTAACTATATAGCTATTGTGATGTTTTCCACTAACAAGCTTACACACGCTACAAATACGGCAAACGAGATTAGACAATTACCACTCATTACAACCACTATACATAGTATATGCTTTTCACTAAGGGTAACTTAAGCTGGACGATTCCATCTTAGCTACTGCACCACTAATCTAGTCCATTTCTCACCATAATAAAGTTCAGAGTTGACATGTTTACTTCATGGACATATATGTTGCCCATATGTTTTTATGGTTTGTTTTTTCGAGTGGAGTTTGCACTCATGTTTATTATCTTGGGTTTATATGCTACAAGTATATTTGCTGAGAATCTATGAGTGTTGGGTGGGGTTAGTGTACCATTGATAGCTTTATTGATATTATTAATAGCCATAACACATTAGGCATATATACCCAGCTCCCTAGCCAGATAACATACTGGAGGAATCAGAGAAATATATATATAGTGAGCCCCTTGGTTACCTGTTTTAGTGATCACTCTTCCTCCACCACATTATTACAGTTGCTCATGTTGTATGCAGGCTTCTACTAGTAATATACAACTAAGGTCTTGCATGGAGATATAACTCTGCACTCCTCAGGTTACCACAACAGGTATATTTATTTATATCTCTCCCCAAGAATAGCACATACACAATGCTTTATCTTTGTTTGTTATACTAATTTATTAAAGCGGCAACAGGAAATAATATGCGTGTTAGGATCATAAGCTCTCAGGTTTAGTAGTGAGGTTATCCTCCCCATCATTTATTTCATCATATATAAGCACTAAATGGCCTATAGCTCCAACACTACACTCATCAGTATATTCTTAAACTTATAGTGATGTTTAAGCACTGTCATCTTAACTATCTTAACTAGTTTTTATATTGCTATATCTTTATAGATTATACCTTACTATCAAGGTCATGCTGTCTACAAGCTACCATTCTATTTTCTATTGTTTACATAGATATTATTATTATACATTTATTATTCATTTGCTACAAACCTACTTCATTTATTATATCAGTTGCTAATTTTTAATATAGATCTAGGTCCAAAAGTGACCACTTCAAATGCTAATTTTCTTCCTCTAGAACTTCTAAGTTTTGTTAGGTCCAAGAGTGACCTCCTACAAGTGAGAAAACTATTTAAGAAAATTAAATAAAACCGGGGTTTATGTCAATGGATATGGTTATATTGAAATTTCTGTCTTTTATGTTTTACGGTAATCTGTTTATGTTGTATTATATGCACAACCTCAATAAAAAATAATTAAAAAAAAAAGTAATGTTGTACAATAGAAGTTTCATGATTCAAATAGGTCATAGAATTTTATACAATTTTCCAATGTACTTCTATTATCTATTTTTCTTTATTCTCATGGTATCCTTTGTTGAAAACCATACCTAGGTAGGCTATGCACTACTGGGTGCTAGCTGCTGATTGGTGCTGCACATATATGACTCTTGTCATTGGCTTACCAGTATTGTTTAGCTAGCTCCCAGTAGTGTATTGTTCCCACTTCAATAAAGGATAGCAAAAGAATATAGCAACATAACAAAATAAAATTGTAAAGTTGTTTAAAAGTTTATGCTCTCTGGTTCCGGTGGAGGAGGAGTCAGACAGGTGTTGCTGTGCTCACACCTCCAGTCCTGCAATCCTTGGCGGTGGATACCCCTGCGCCTTGCCCCAGATTCTGGGGCTGCTTTATGGGACAGCTAGTAAAAACGTCTCTGGAACCTTTCCCGGTGGATTACCAACCCACTGGCATTTGCCTTGAGTCTACTGTGCTTGTATTAACTGTGTCATCTGGATTTGATAGGAGTGTGGTACACCACCTGTATCCCAGTTCCAAGACATTTTTTCCTCTCTCCCTTTCCCGGAGGAACTTTGCAAGTTGCACGGTTACTAACCTTCCCCCCCCGTGCCTGCTCTTCCCGCCAGGCCAACCTCGGGGACTAAGTGTGTATTGCACCCCCATAATCTTACCTGCTTTGCCGCTGAAGATTTTCCCCACTGATGGTTTGCCGTTCCCGCTGACCGGCGTTTGCCCCACCCCCTCCCTCACCGGTGCTGCGTGGGAGGGAGCAGGGTCCGACTGAGGATAGATGACCGGGTGTGGAGTCCGTTCTCTTGTTGTTGTTGTTGGTGCCCGGTCTGACGTTCCTCTCTCCCCTCCCACCATTGCTGCGATAGGGGAGTTGAGGCTGGAGTCACGAACGGAGCTGAATAGCGGAAGGCTTGAAGGCGGCTCTCCTGCGGCTTGAATTTCTCTACAGGAATCTATACCTTGGTGAAGATCCTGGTGGGCAGGCGGGCAGGTAGCGCAAGAGGGGGTGAGTCACTCAGATCTGCTTCTCTAGCATGTTTTCCATTAAATGTCCGTAGGGCCCTATAATAGGATCTTAAAAACTGATCTTTAAAAGCACAACAAAAGCTAATTTGGAGGTCTATTGAAAGGGGCATTACACAACAGAAAGAGGATATATTTCCTTCATCTGAAGGGGGCTATTTAAAAGAAAGGAGAGAGAGGTGAAGAGGAAAGAAGAAAAGGAAGAGACACTGTCACTGGCAAACTGCTAAGTATAGACGGGGTTTAAGAGATTATAAAAAATTACTGACGCTGTGAAAGAGAAATAAGTTAATCTGTGGCTCCTCGGCTGCCATATTTTTTCCTAAGAGACTTGGAATTTAGCTACTGTGCTAGCAATGAACTTTATTCTGATAAAACAGTTACAATGTAGTTATTTCTAATTGGCCTGGCTGCTACTTTTGAAATCTGTATATGTTAGGCAGAACAGTTGTAAAACTAATACTGTTAATGTTTCATTTGGTCAAGTGATTGGAACTTTTTCTTTTCTCACTCTGCTTAGTGTTATTTAAAAGTGAAAAGGTAGCATTCAATTGGGGTATAGGCAGTAATTTTTTTTGGCCTACAACTAATTGCAGAAATCACACCTGCAAGAAAGGTAAACATTTTTTTTTATTTTTTTTTAAATTAGTTTTTATTTGAGGTTCGACATAAACACATGTAAAGGCATACACACTATAAGAATACCAGCGTAGACAGTAACAATAAAATACAGGACTCAGTTTGTAAAATGATAGAGTTATACAATCTATACTTATCAGGGGTAACAAAGAGTAAACAGTACTGTATGTATGGTTTGCTTTATGTATTGTACACCTCCAAATGGCTCAGGGGGGTCGCTTTTGGGCCCCAACAGTAATTATTAACAATAGTATAGGGGGTGCCTAATCTAAGAGACCACTTTTGGGTCTCAGCAGCCAAACCTTAGTTTTGATTTTTTTTTAAATTTAATTTCAACGCAAAACAGTTATAACTGACAGAGGATATGAAGATATAATACAGATAGACTAACTAATTGGAAACCTCAATTATTATTTTTGTTGTATAGTGAAAATTAGGTCACATTTGGACCCTCTCAGCAGGTTAATATGGCCATAGGACTAGAGTAGGTGAGGGGTATGCTTAAGTTATATGTTAGGCAGAGGTGTAAACCAACGGCGGTGTTTTGCAGTGATATGAGAAGGATAAGTATGGGTAAGACTGTTAAATGAGGGTACATTATCTTAAAGGTAATACAAAGCAGCCATGCCCAAACACAACAAATAGAGTGAAAAAGCTTCATCAGACATACTGAGAGATAGAGAAGCAGAAGAGGTGACTGCATAAAATTAGGAACATATTACCTAACCAAGGAGTTTCATCTATCGTATGGGACACTGCTAGTAGCTGTTTGCATCTATAGGTTATAGACAGTGAGATAAACACATAAAAGGGAACAACTATAAACATTTAGGAAATAGACCCTCTTCATATGCACTTCCCAGACCAGAACATCCGTCACTAAAATAACAGTAATATGCACAGAACCGGGACCTAAAAATACTGGCATAAATAATCATGGGGGATATTTCGCTAACGCTAGGGCAGGGTGTGGGAGCAATTATAAGTACACTTCTCTGAGAAATTTCAAATGTCCGTGTCTAGGCAAGATGATAGCTCCTGATGCTGGGAGCCGTCAGTATACCAATTGATTCATTCAGTCTCTTAGCCGACACCAGTTCTTTTGGGAGGACTGACTTATCCCGGGGACCTGTCAAGCGAAGTGCCAATCCAGTGGCCAAGCTGAATGTGATCCCCAGTAGCGCCTGGCCCCATCGAGTAAAGCAAAGTAGTGTATCTCTCACTGTTGAAGCAGGCAGTGTAAGCAGGCAAACCGCTGCGACTGAAGGGGCTGCATTGCTAATAGACATTTTCTCTGCTGCGCAGTGCCCCGTGGAGGGTGATGTACCGTTCGGGTGATGATCCCCGTGACTCCCGCATATATTCAGGGCAGCGTCTCCAATGTAAGTCCCTTCTCCCTTGCGTATGGACCTATCCTCCCGAAATAGAGGGCCGGTCGTGCCCCCCCACTCAGGGTCATCGCATAGCATGTAAGGGCCGACACTAGAGTCCGGTGAGTCAGGTTCCAGGTGGTCTTCTGCCATTATTTGCCTGGAACCTATAGGTAGGTGTACTCCTAGTGTAGGTGTGATGGCGTCTTCCTCCTCTTCCACTCTGAGAATATTACACTGTGCCACCGAAGTCTTGACAAGACATGAGAAGTTTTCAAACTTGGCTGTCATCTTTAGCTCAAACTCCTCTAGGCATTTTTGTATAGTTGAAAGGAGTTCCTCTTGGGTTACAGCCATAGTAGGTTAGGACTGCGCACTTAAGGCACAGCTAGGTGTGGGGGCAGGTTGAGGCTTCTATTATAGGGGAAGGCCTCACAATGTAAAGTCTGGTACTGAGGGCGTGTAAGCCCAGTCGCTATCCAAAACCCTAAATCTGGAATGCGGACCTCTTCAGGCAAGCCTCTCGACTATTTTGAGCAAGGTATTGCCAAAACTGTACTGTTAAATTAAGAAACAATAGAGAGAACTTGAAGAGCTGAAGCTCAGTGCGACCTGCAAGATGGCCACCGCCCGGGTGCCCCCGAAAGGTAAACATTTTATACAGCAAAAATTACTGGCTAACTCCCTAGATGCTAAAAGTATATATCTGCTTATGGACAATTCTGAGTTGAGACGGAGGTATGATAGTTTTGAGTGGTGCGGGTTGGAAGGTATAAATGGAAAATAGTTAAAAGGGGCAAATGCTGTTTCAGGTAGATTTAAGCACTTAATCTGACATTGTATATATGTGACAAAATGTAAATTGACACTGTTATTATTTTTCTGCCTGAGAGATTATAAGTCTCTCTTTTCATTTCATATAGTGGTAGCTTTAAGCAAAAAGGTGATATTTAATTGGTGCTTAGGCAGTAATCTCTTTGCTCCCTAAGCAAGCCTTCTTTTTTTCTTTTTTAAGACTGTAAAAGTCAATTGCACTATTGTTTGGGCTTAGCTTTTCACAACCCAGTATTCAATAATGGTTATAAAGGTTGTAAAACCTTGGTTGTGGCTAGTTTAGGATAAAATACACCTTTTCCAGCTTATTTATGTATTATTTTTGTACTCGTTGAATAGGAGATCATAGTAAGTTTATAGGGCATTTGTGTTCCCTGCAAGTGGGTGAAGCCTCTTGGGACTAGATTTTCTATCAGTTTTTATATCTAGCTCAACGAGTAAAATTATTATAGCCGTTTAAAGCTAAATTGACAATTGAAGTATAAAAAACTCTGCTTGTTCTTTTTGGATTTTCTCCCAAAATTACTCTTGTCCCTGTGCATAGTGTGAAATCACATTGTAATTTTGTTGATAATCACTTTATTCACACAACCAATTCAGGTCACCACAACACTAGTACGTCACACTTAGCATTGGTGCAGCTTCAGCACCCCTTCACTTTAATCTCACTTAGGGATCATTGCACTCCCCCTCTTTTTTCCTTCTTTCTTCACTATCTCCTCACCAACACTAGTATATAGACAAGTTTATTGGTACCTCTGCCAAAACATCCTCACCAACAATGGCAGGCAGACAAAGGGATAAAAAATCCAAAAACACACAAGACCCGGTTGTTGATACCCAAGCGGGTATTACAAACACAACCACACCTGAAGCATTAAATATTCAAAGCCTAGTTGCCAGCATTTTTGAGGCCCTTTCTCCTAAATTTGATGCTCTCAGGCTAGAAATTAAACAGGATATTTCCTCCCTTTCGCAAGAAGTTAGACAATTCTCCTCCAGGATGCAGGAGGTTGAGCAGAGAGTGTCTAATTTAGAGGATCTGACTCTGTCACATAGCTCTAAGCTTGATAAATTGAGCAACAGTACCCAAAAAATCCTCTTGAGGCTAGAAGAATTAGAAAATCGCAGCAGGAGAAACAACATTAGAATAATAGGCCTTCCAGAGGAGAAACAATATGAGGATCTAGCCCTTTTCATCTCTGATACCTTAAAGACAGCTCTCAAATTACCATCTACATATCATAGTATATTGGTAGAAAGGGCACATAGGCTCAGCCCACCACATACAGTTAATAAAAACACCACTAGGCCGAGACCAGTTATAGCAAAGCTACTTAATTACCAAGATAAAGTTTTACTCCTTCAATATTTTCGCAAAACTCAACCTCTTATTATTAATGGGTCTAAGATTCTCATTTTTCAGGATTTCTTGGCTGACACGGCATCCAGGAGGAGGGCGCTTGCACCTATATGTACTAAATTCATAAACTCTGGATTTAACGCGACAATAATCTATCCAGCTAAACTTAAAGTAACAGTTGACGATGCGGTGCATCTCTTTCTGGAGGTACGTGCAGCTGAGAGATTTCTTTCATCCCTGGACCCATTGGTATCAGTCTGAAATAACCCTAGCTAGTCAGAGTAGGCTCAACAGCTGGGATGACCCTTTAGGTAGGGACAGATGGGGTATTTAAGGGAAATACTAGGGTTCCCCTCCCCGTTCTTCCTTCTTTTTTTCCTTTTTTTTTTTTTTTTTTCTTTTTCTGTTTTTGTTTTTTGTTTTTGCTCTCTCTCTCCCTCTCCCTTTCTCCCCTCTTCATCAGCTCTCTCTCTCTCCCCCCCTAGAAGGGCTTAAAGTCACAAGAAAATAGATAAATTTAGGATAATATCCTGGAATGTGGGAGGGATCTCCACTCCTATTAAACGGAAGACCATATTGACACAACTAAGGAAATATCAGACGGATATAGGTCTAATTCAGGAAACACACCTTAATTCAGTTGAATCTCTTAAACTCAGAGCCTCGTGGGTTAAAGAAGTGTTCTACGCGCCAAGTGTGGGTAAGAAAAGGGGAGTTGCTATTCTAATTGGGAAAAAGATTCAGCTTGAGATTGTGCACTCTGAGTCCGATCCGGAGGGGAGGTATGTTCTGTTAAAAGTAAGAATTGCTTAAAGTAAGAATCTATACAATATGTAATGTCTATGGTCCTAATGTATTCGATCCAGAATTCTGGAATAGAATGCAATCCAAACTTCTTCTGTATAGTCAGGGGCACCTAATTATCGGAGGTGATTTTAATATGGCGCCGCAATGCCCGCTCGACAGGTGTCGAGAATTTAAGAAACAGAAAAAACATAAAAAATATAACCTTGAATTTAAAATGTTTAAGAAAATAGAGCAAAATCTATCACTGCGCGATATTTGGCGACTTCAGAATCCTGATACCCAGGAATTTACTTGTCTCTCAAAAGCACACAAGACCCTGTCATGAATAGATCTATTTCTTATAGATGAGCGTCTAGGATCCCTTACGGTGCAAGCAAGAATAACCCCCATATTTTTATCAGACCATGCCCCTATTACCCTGGATATCCAGCCTAAACACCTACGACCCAAAACTCTGCGTTTTTTTCTTCCCATATTACTTAGCGACAGATATGAAATTTAAAACTCGTCTCAGGTCTAAGTTTGAGGAATATATACGATTTAATTCTGAACAAATTGAACGCCCAGAATTATTATGGGATACCGCTAAAGCGGTTCTCAGAGGAGAAATCTTAGCTTATAATATAACCCTAACCAAGAAATTGAAGTTAAGAGAAAAAGAAATAAATAAGGCATTAACTAATTCATACAATACATTTTTGTTGCATAAGAATGCCTCAAACTGGGCAAAGTATGTCCAGGCTAAAGAAGCCAGGGATACATTTGTGCTGTCCCAGCAAACTCAAAAAGAAATAAAAATTCAGGCTAAGCTTTACAGATTTGGGAACAAGTCTGGAAAGATGATGTCTAGGCTGGTTCATAATGAAAAAAAACAATCTCGTATTGAAGAACTCCTGGAAAGGGATAAGTTAATTTCAAACCCCGACAAAATCGTATCTGCTTTAGTGGAATATTATCAAGGGATATACTCTTGTAAAGGTTATGATCAGGATAAATCTGTAGATTTTTGGAATAAGATAGTCAGCCCCTCAATAACTGAGGACTGTAATAGTATTCTTAACTCTCCTATATCTTTACAGGAAGTAAATCAGGCAATTTCTAAATTACCTATTAATAAGGCGGCCGGCCCGGATGGATTATCTAGTGAATTTTATAAAATATTATCTGAAGAAATCTCTCCGTATTTAACAAATTTATATAATGACTTCTATATTAATAGTAAACCAGTTTCTGCTTCATTTTCTTCTTCTTATACGACTCTAATTCTTAAGGCAGGGAAGGACCCAAGGTTTAAAGAATCTTATAGACCAATAGCTCTGCTCAACTCTGACATCTATCTTAGCATTCAGATTACAATCAATTTTACCATTAGTAATCCATCCGGACCAAGCTGGCTTTCTAAATAAACGAAATTCATCTAATAAAATTAGGGAACTACTGGCCACACTTGAGTCTGAGGCGCCGGACATGGCAATCCTTTCTATTGATGCAGAAAAAGCGTTTGACTCTGTTACATTTAAACATCTTAACACATCTTTACTGAAGTTTGGAATCAAGGGCAAACTCCCTGACTTTGTGGAGAGTCTCTATAAAAATTCAGCTACAAGGTTGATAATTAACGGAACTGTATCTTCACCAATAACCTTGGAAAGAGGAACGCGCCAGGTTTGTCCCCTCTCCCCTCTTCTGTTTGATGTTGCTATTGAACCCTTAGCAATTATGATAAGACAAAGCTTGGAGGGAATAAAAATTTCAAATCATGAGATGAAAATAGGCCTATATGCAGATGATGTGTTGCTGTATTTATCCAATACTAAAATTAATATCCCAAAACTTATACAGATAATTGAACAGTTCGGTACCTTTTCAGGGTATAAAATAAACCCAGCTAAATCAGAAATTTTTTGGATCTGTAAGAAAAGTGACTCCTATTTGGAAAATACATTTAAAACAGTTACAGACTCATTTAAATATTTAGGTATAAGTATCCCAGTGAACTCTGACAATTTATATGATTATAATATTCCCCCAGTTGTCAGACAATTTAAGGAAAAGCTTAAAACATGGCAAAGCCTACCACTCTCAATCTCGGGACGAGTGGCACTAGTTAAAATGATCCTCCGAAATTACTATACATACTTCAGAATGTTCCAGTAATTCTTTTGGAAAAGGATGTACGGATGATTAATGGCCTATTTAGACAATTTCTCTGGCAGGGGAAAAGATCACGGATATCTCTTAATAAACTCTCCCTCCCATGTGAGTTTGGAGGATTAGCATTCCCAGACATTAGAGCGTACAACCTCAGCTTCTTGGCACGAATAGCAGCTGGCTGGATTCTGTCGAAGGACTATATTTTAAACAATCATCTTGAGATAAATATATGTAGTCCCTACCTCCCTTTAGTCCCTACCTCCCTACCTCCACAATGCCCTGATAGGGTTGTAGATTACTTTTAAGTCCAAGATTTCGTACTACCTACCCCTGATAGGGAACCCAAAATTCCAACCTGGGTTACACTCTGAAGTCTTTAGTAGATGGCACAAGAATGGGTTAAATAAACTGGCACTCCTGACAGACAGAGATAGAAAAAGTATTAAAACATTTGAAACATTAAAAAGGGAATTTAACCTGCCTAATAAAGACTTCTTCGCTTACTTACAGATAAGGCATTTTTTATCTGAACTAATTAGAGAAGAGGGCTGGAGCTGGGAACTAGGCAAACTCGAAAATTGGCTTATACTCATGAAGGCCGATCGTATGTCTATTTCTGTGGGATATCACCTATTAGGTGTCGGCAGGGGTAACCTTAACTTGGTAAGAATAGTTTCAGCATGGACCTCACTGTCAGCACAGAATAGGGTTGACCCCAAAACCCTGCAACATTCCATAGCTAAGGTGGCTAGGACAACGCTTTCTGCTACATGGCGAGAAGCACATCTCAAGTTACTCCACAGGGCATATTTCACCCCGGAAAAGGGTCTTAGGGTGCACAACTCAAGCTTTAATAAATGTCCTAAATGTTCTTTCCCAGCAGCTGACATAGAACATATGTTTTGGTTTTGTCCAAAAGTGAGAAACACTTGGCGCAAATTAGAATATTGGTTGAATAGGATACTTAAAACGCTACCTATAACTCTTACATTATTTCAGGTGATATTATGTATGGATGATTTAAATAAGCGTCATCCTAATGACAAAATGATATCTATTTCTATCTTAGCCACTAGATATTTAATATGTAAAAAATGGAAAATGCGCTCTGTACCAAGTGTGGCGGAAATTCAGAACTGTTTGAAAAAACAATGTTTATTAGAACAAAAAGACACAGATATTAATAATGAAGAGGACATAAGGAATTTCTTTAACAAATGGTCAGTATATATTAAGTCACTCCCTGAAAGTGATAGAGAATATATGATCTTCCCTTTTCAAAATTCAGAACTAGTACTGCTGGGTATATGGTAGATGGACTGGTGGGGGGAGACGGGAGAAGGGCGTTTTCCCTTTCCCTTTTTTTTTTTTTTTTTTTTTTCTCTCTCTTTTTTTCTCTCTCTCTTCTTTTTTCTTCTTTTCCTTCTTCCTTTTTCTTTTTACCTCAAACAGAAAACCCCAATATAAGATGGCTTATGGCAAGAATGTCTCCTTTTATTTGTAGACTCAAAGGAAAATATTTTTACTTTTTCACTCCTCTTTTTGAGGAAAATTGTCGGTTAGTGGATATTTAATATAACCTGCTTTTTCTCTTCGTTTTCTTTTTTTTATGATAATTGTTTTCTTTTCATAATGCTACGAATTAAGTCTGCATCATTGTATAAATTGCCATCTATGGCCTCGCTTCCATTGAGTCGTTAAAAATGGAGCCGTAAGCTACCGAAGCGGCCGACAGCTAAAAGTAATTTACGGCTCCATTTTAGTACCAGGTTTCCATTGAAATATTTTGCGGATAGCGTGCAGTCGCTCTTTTCGTGTAGCTGTAAGTTAATGTTGTGTTAACGCTTCCATCTGATGTTGGATTTCTTGAAAATCAATTAGTTGCTAAGGTAACCCTACCTTACACTATAGAATTTACGTTTACGTCCGTGCTCCTTACCGGTGATCACCTCTCAAGAAAAATAAAGAAACACTTATCCATATTTTTAACATTCAAATAATATTTTCTAATATAATTATATTTAACACTTCATAAATATAAGTAATATTTATTGCTGCCCTAGGCATAGGTCTAGTTTGCATTCTGTAGATATGTTGTTGCATATATTATTATATTTAAATATATACTGATATTCTATTACAATATAAGTTCAACTATTTCTATACATGAGACAACAATAAATATTACTTATAACAATTTATTTCTACATTAAAACACTTGCATTATTTGCAAGTTTTATAATTTCAATAGAAAATAGGTCTCAAAAAGCACAATTTTCCTCTTTTACACCTAGTTGAGCTGGGGGTAATATTTCTCAATGTATCGACAGCCTCCGACAGTGTATTAACGGTTAGCGCTTTCATTGGAAACCTGGTATAATTTATTGATTAACGGCTTCTATTACTTTCTATGTGACGCGAAGATCTTTTCGGCAGCCGAAGTCCGGCTGCCGATATTGAGGTATAACGCGCCATTGGAAACAGTCGATAAATGATATTGCTTCCGACAGCATATTTATCGGTTTGCGAGTGCACGCAAACTGAATTACGACTCAATGGAAGCGAGGCCTATGTTGGTTAATAAAGAACAATTTAAAAAAAAAAAAAGTTTATGCTCTGTCTGAATAATGAAAGAAACATTTTGGCTTCCATGTCCCATTATCAGCATTTGACATGGATGTGAATGTTTGAATTGATTTATGTAAGTGATTAAGACTAATCTTCCTATGTAAAGCAAAAAACTAAAATATTGTACATTTCAAATTTAATTCTTGATAAGTTATGTAAGTATTGAAAAAAATATTCTTCCTTGTGGTACAGACAACAAAATGAGATTAATACACATCAATGCTTTATAAGATTAAATCTAGTGTCAGCAGATACATTACTAATCTATACCTTAAGTTCAATATACAATGAAAAGTAATCTCTGCATTAAATAAAACAAGATTTATCTCCACACTTTTCAACTCTTATGCTGTCAAAAATAACTACATTCACTTTATTTCAATGTATATTTCTAGCCCCAATGATATTCAAGTAAATGCACAAATACATGTTCTGCAATTTACAATAATTTCCTTTGCTTCAGAGATGTATTTTATTTACTGCACATGCCTTATTTATTAGGCTAACATTGCATAATAAACAGCAAGCTCTATAGAGTTTCCTCTCTTCTCAGGTCTGAAACAATATTGCACGATATCAGTTTAAATATTATATTTATATATATATACACACACAGAGTAACAGATTTTGATGGCTAATGTTACCTTAAAGAGACATACGTCCCTGCAACAAATAAGGCACTTTAAACAGTTAACAAAAAAGTAAAAAAAAAACACTTTTCAACAAAGGGTAATCCACATTTCCCGTCGCTATGTATCTACTGCACCTCTCTGTGAGTCCCTTCATTAGCTCATTATTCACAGCAGAATTAAATTCAAAATTTTCACCCTTACATACAAAAGCTCTCACCAACGCCGCTCCCCACTACCTATCCTCTCTAATTAACAAGTATACTCCTGCCCGCCCACTAAGATCCAACAATGACCTGCTCCTTGCATCTTCGACTATCACCTCTTCCCATGCTAGACTGCAGGACTTCTGTCGTGCAGCACCTACCATCTGGAACTCTCTCCCACGTGCTGTCAGGCTTTGCCCTAATCTTTCTTCTTTTAAATGTTCCCTGAAGACTTTTTTGGTCAGAGAAGTCTACCACTCAATAATAAATTAATTCCACTTACCTAATATTTCCCTCATCTAACTCTGCATTAACATCTTTCTAACTCTTGCAGTCCTCACTTGCTGTTTCTCAACCACCTACATTTGTAGATTGTAAATTCCCATGGGAATAGAGCCCTCAATTCCTCCTGTATGTGTTTGTAAATGTTGTCTTGTCTCTTACAAGTTTTACATCACTGTTGTATTTAAATGAATTGTACCCATGGACAGCACTGTGGAATACGTTGGCATTTCATAAATAAAGTATAATAATAAATAATAAAGGATACAGAGAGAACTAAGCACATTAGACAAAATATATACATTGGAAAGTTGTTTAAAAGTATATGCTCTATCTGAATCATAAAATAAATATTTTTCACGTCTCTTTAATCAATACCTTGCGAAATATCTGCACACAAAAATAAATGTTTTAAATGCAATTAAGTTATCATTTTTGTCTTCAAAGTTTGCATTGTTTTGCTGTAACCAATTTGGAACAGTTGTAAGTGAGCTTCTGAACATATTAAGCAGTAAGTGCAGGGGGAGTCTCTAGTGACCTATTTACAACAGTCCCTAATTGGCCACAGCAGAGAAGGTAGCCTAATTTACAACATGGCAACTCCCATTCTTTAACCTTTTAACGCCTTTCTGTCGTTCTGTTCCATCATAATTACACTGGGCTTTAGAGCCATTATGACGGAATAGAACGTCATAGCCAACGGCTGTCCTGAAGCCTTCTGCGCTTCCTGGATTTGATCGCGGTCTGGAGGGCGTTCCTAGGGTTATAGGGACGCATCCCAGACCCGATCCAATAATTGAAATCTCGCGATCGTGTGCACCCTGGCAGGAAAGGGTTAATAGAAACTAAAACTTTACAGTTATTCTGTCAACATTTAAACAGCTAATTACACTTTAAAAAATACATCTACATGTTATTCTAAGACCAATGTTTTCTTTGAATGCATTATTCTGACTAGCATTTATTTAGTGTTTAATGTCCCTTTAAGTACACTCAAACTTAAAAAACTCATCACAAAACATGAGAGTCAGCAGCACCAGTTGCACAACCAAGCTGTGTGACTAGTGCTATTGATTGGAGCAGCCAGCTGCAGTTTCCGCTCATGGCCAGCAGTGCTCTGTGGGTCCACAGTGGTACTTTAACTATGTGTTTAACCCATTTGTGGGGGTTGATCATATAGCTTTGACACATTGCTGTGATAAAATAACATACTCTAATGAATTAGAGCATTCCATTGTATCACTATAATGGCCCTTTAAGATAGCTGCTGTAATAAATGTGTTTAGCAGAATACCTTCTGGCAAGGGGATGATAGAGAAAGTCTGGGGGAGGAAAAGAAGAGCTCTGGAAAGAAGAATATATGGAGTTTAAACTGGAAGAGAGATAGTGAAAAGAAAAAAATGGATGAAGTGATTCAGACTTGCTATTTGAATAGTAACCATGGTTTAAACATTTCTACAGTTGGATGGTGCAGAGATTGATGATGCAGTGATCAAAACGTCACAAACTGTGTATAATGTGCAATCAGCAAATACCATCTTATATCATTGTCACAGCTACATATAGGTCTGCATTACAAGGGGAGTGCAAATATATTAACTCTATTGAGTTCTAACGCTGCTCAAGTTAAATCAATAGTAAAATGGTTTCAATCAAGCAAAAGCCTTGGGCGCTCTAATATCTAGAGTTTAGATAGCGCGGCCTTGCTCAATCGCTCATCTAATAGACTTCTATGGGGAGAGCTACAAAACTCGGGTCCTGTTTTTTTGTTTTAAGCGCTTAGCTGAAGGTTGAAATAGTTTTGTTCTTCACACTGTATAAAATGATATTTTAATTTAAATATATATATTTATTTAATTATTTATCTATATTATCTATCTTATCTATATTATAAAAAACAGGGGTGGAAAAATATCACTGTTGTTTACTAGTCAGGGGTTAAAAGTTACTAGCTCAGAGGGAAAAAGTTACTAGTCCACATAAAGTTAAAGATAGAAAAATGTCCAATTTTGTGCTAGCCCGCTTGTACCAGACTAGTGGACTAGTAGAAATTTGAATCCCTGTATGTATATATATATATATATATATATATATATATATACAATAAAACAATAAAAGTATACAGGTAGCCCTCAGTGGTTACCATTGGAGTAAGTCTCGATTGTGCTCAAGCTATCGCATTTACTTAACACTTGTATTATGAGCAGTAAACACCCACACAAAAACCTTTTTGCTCACACATAACTGTTAACTTGCCACTTGTAATATGGCCCTAAATGGTAATGCCTGATAAACAGTAATCAAGCTAAAATTTGCCTTTCTAAAATGTTTGAGGGATCTTACAGTACTGATGAGACAGCTATCCCTTAGTAAGCCATTTTCTGTATCAAGACTATATAACGGAGCTTGAAGGCCCATGTTGAAGGCCCCTTGCTGGCGTCCCATTGGCCGCGAGTCTGCAGGGGGCGGCGTTGCACAAGCAGCTCTTGTGAGCTGCTGGTGCAATGCTGAATACGGAGAGCGTATTGCTCTCCACATTCAGCGATGTCTGTCGGACCTGATTCGCACTGTCGGATCAGGTCCGACAGATATTTGATAAATAGGCCTCAATAACTCCATGACCGGAACAGGGAAAACACCACAAATATCCTTTCTTTAAAGTACTACTCACTGGTGGTCTACCAGTGCTGTACAAATAATTAATGATTTGCAAACAGGACACGGATAGCTCATGGCTGTTTATCTGAGGCACACATTTGTTTTAACCCTTTCAGTGCTCAATAGAAAATACATTTAGAAGTGAGATGGAGAGAAGTTACATTTTCGATTTTTAATTTCAGTGAAATTCCAGTTAACAAGTAATAATGCATTTGTTTTCAGTTCATTATGATAGTCTTATTACAATTCATGTATACTAAACAACCACAATATGCATGGAGCACTAGCGTTTAGCATGCACATGCACAAATTGTACTACGTAAGCACTGAGTAATTCACCTTTAACTGATATAAATTGGCTGCAAATTCAGAAAACGGTAATTTAATCCTATATAATGAGTTCCACCAAATGTTTCATATTTAGACAAAAGTATCTAAGGAATGTTTTCAGATGAGGAAATTGATTCCATTTTAAGCCAGACATCCACCACAAATCTTTTTTTAGCATATGCATCCGTTTCATTCAAATTCTTTCTTTAGGATCAAAGAAACATACTGTCAAATTATTTTGATTTATGATTTTGCATTCTTCTTTGAAAGTAAAAAGTACTAATCTGATATGAAGTTTTCTCTCTACTGTATATGACATTTTTGAATACTTGCTCACGTTGATTAATGTAAAATGTTAAAGGGATAATTTACTTCTGTTATTTAGTTTGATTAGTTCTCTTGCTATCCTTTGTTGAAACGCATACCTTGTAGGCTCAGGAGCTGATAACTACCTTCTTTGTCATTGGCTTTTAATGTGTTCAGCTAGCTCCCAGCAGTGCATTGCTGCTTCTTCAATAAAGAATACCAAGATAATGAAGTAAAATTGATAACAGAAAAAAAAATGGTTATGTAATTTGAAATTGAAAAGTAAATTGGCCTTAGGAAAGGACTAATAATACGGCTAAGAAACATGTAGCTGATTTGAAATAAACTATTGATTTTATATCATATAGCAGTACTTGTTCTGCACTATTTTATCATTATTGTCTGCGCTTATGAGTTCCTGCCTGCTGCTTTGAGAGTAGGAGTGTAGTTAACTGGGGTGTGTTATTGACTTCAGAGACACATTGTTGAAGAGGTGGACAACACCTGGTGAATTGGAGCGGCCTGGGCTGTAACCTTTCTTGGGATATGTGAAGGAGACTTGGGGGCCACTGTAGCGGATCATGTCCACCAGACATCGCTGAATGCCGACAGCATACGCTGTCTGCATTTAACATTGCACAAGCAGTTCTGGAGAACTGCTTGTGCAATGCCGCACCCTGCAGATTTGCGGCCAATCGGGCGCTAGCAGGGGGTGTCAATCAACCCGATTGTACCCGATTGGGGCGGATTGCAGACCACAGCCTCAGAGGAGCTGTATAAGTTAAGGAGTAGTGCAGCAATCTTAAGACCGCTGTTTTCTAATTCCTGTTTCCTGAAGGCTGGCACGGAAACAGTTACATTAGGACCAATTCGGGCCATGATAAATCGGCCCCTTGAACTTTATTTATATATCTTTTTAAATTTGGTCTTATAGAGGCTTTAGTTCTGTTTTTATAAATACTTTTTTTCTGTTGGTTTGATTAGCTTTGGTATATATATATATTTTCATCTGAAGGGCGCCCCCAATGTTGGTTTATATTTAAAATGGAAAGGTGTTTAAAACTGTATACTCTGTCTGAATCTTAAAATAAATGAGTTTCATGTTCCTTTAAATTTACATTTTAAAAGGACAGTGCACTATAGCATTTTCTCCCCTTTAATGTGTTCCCCATTACCCACTTTACCTGCTGAGAATGTATGAAATTGCTTACAAATACCTCATTTAACTTTTTTTGTCATTTGAAATAGCTGTTTTTACTGCAGTAACGGGTACAGAAAAGCTATGTAAGTAAGATCCAGAAGAAGTAGTCACACTCCCAGTCGGGGTGGTAACAATAGGTGCTTCAATGTAAATTTTCACAGACACAGATGAGTGAGCTTTTGTGCTTATATAGTAATACAATAATGATATATATTCTCCCTGCAAGCTCAGTCCATTTTAATGGGTTGTTGTTTAAAAGAGCAAAACAAGCTATTTCATATACAAAAATAAACCCAGCTTACTTACTATACATGATATGCAAAAGTAAAACAAGTAATTGGAAACATATTACAAAGAAATTAATTTTACAGTACTTTGTCCCGTTA
Organism: Bombina bombina; assembly: GCF_027579735.1. Taxonomy (NCBI): domain Eukaryota; kingdom Metazoa; phylum Chordata; class Amphibia; order Anura; family Bombinatoridae; genus Bombina; species Bombina bombina. The sequence goes on along the minus strand of NC_069501.1, from coordinate 1,123,844,840 downwards.
ACCTATTTTCTTAGCGACCAAAGACTAATGAAACCTATTGCAGAGATTTCTGTTAAACTACATGAACTAATTTGGATTCAACAAAATATTAAAGTTCATTTAAAAAAAATGTGCCAGTTTGATAATTGGGTGAAATTAAATTCGGTGATTGAATGTTTTCTTTGACACGTTGTATGTGCAAAACATTATCCATACAATTATGGAACTGTTATTACATTTATAACATTTATGTGCCTTGAGGCTAGTTCAAGTAAAGAAAATAATATACATAAAAAATAATGATTCTAAAAAAAATGTATTATTATTTTTACTTTATTGTTATACAAAATATTGTAAGGGAGTCTTTGTTCCAATAAAAATCTTGCTATGGTCAGGATCAATATAAATTGTAATGAGCTTAGCGTCAGCAATATAATACAACAGACTCTGGAGAAGCCTAACCATACTCATAATACAAATCCTCCAGCTGCTTGAATAAAAGAGAAAATTATTCCATATAATACATAGATGTAGATTTAATAAGAAGCGGATGCTGCTATCTACCCCGTAGTTTCTGGCTCACCAGAAACAGAAGTTAAGAAGCAGCGGACATAAGACGGCTGCTCCTTAACTTAAAAAGTGTCGGACAGCAATCATCCCGATCCGATCGGGATGATTGACACCCCCTGCTAGTGGCCGATTGGCCACAAATGTGCAGAGCGTGGCATTGCACAAGCATTTCACAAGAATGCCGACAGCGTATGCTGTTGACATTTAGCAATGCCGGGCGGACATGATTCATTACAGCGAATCATGTCCACCCTGCATTTAATAAATTGACCCCATATGGTCCAGCAAGTAAACAAGCAATATTTTGGGCTCAACACATGAAGCATGACTAAGGGCACATATTGAGCCTCAAATGTTGCTTTTCACTTGTTGGACCCTATGGAGAAAATAGAATAAAGTTCTATTTTATTAAAGCAGCTGGGAGACTTATATTCTTATGAGGGATCAATACCAAAACACAGCAAAAACTCCCAGCAATATGCACATTAGACTTGATTTAACAAAACCAACTTCTGAAACTAATAATCCTGGGAAAAATAACTTGCCACAACATCAGAACTTGAAAATTGTAAAGATTTGTACCAGCCCTTCATTACAGATGCTAGTAGTGAGTTAAGTTCCATAATAATCAATAAAAAAGCATCATCTTGCAACTGCTCACTTCTCAGCATAGAATGTGTTCCACTTGTGAAGGATACCACAAAAATGCCTTCAAAACCTTATAGAACAAACTAATTAAAAAAAAAAAATCTCCCTCTTTAAACAGCCTATTCTAACTTGTGCACAAAATAAATCTTGAAAACAGAGAAATAGCAGAAAATAAAACTTGACAACCTTGTCAGCTTTGACATTAATTGACATGGCTGGAAGGACAATGTATTTCACAAACATCAGTTACAAACATTGACATAAAACATTTTGCTAAAGTGTTTCCTTTGTGTTGCCCTTGTAAGTTGCTAGCTGTTCTTGTCTAGCAATTCTTGTTTCATGTGCAAGCGATTATGTACTGGGCACCTTATGCATCTATAGATGTAAATGGTAGAAATGTACACTAATGTAAGGCTTCTATGGTTAGCAATAGACATTCAATAAAATTGTACATGTTATTGCAATATCAGGGTGTTCTTTTAAAGGAAAAAGGAAATCAATTTAGATAGAGAATATAGAATAAAAATAAATAAATTACAATTTACTTCTTTCTCACTGTTTTCTTTGTTGAAAAGCATACCTAGGTAGGTACTGTGCATGTGTCTGAAGAACTATATGAAAGCAGTTGTGCAAGAATACACTTGATTGCAGCATTGATAGCACAATGTATAGCATTGTTAAAAACGTTTGTGCAAAAGTACTGCCATAAAGTGCACCCTCCTGAGCTTACCTATCTGCTGTTCAACAAAAGATACATAAAGGACAAAGTAAATTTGATCATATAATTCTATTTAAACGTGTTAGTTTTTTTAATTGTACACTCTATTTGATTTATGAACAAAAATGTTTAGGTTTCTTTATTTGAACTTAATTATATCCCACTTCAAAAAGTATCCCAAATAACTCTAGAACTGTGGCAGAAGCAAGGCCATCTTTTTTTGGATGGGGCATATTAACGCAATAAAAATGTCTCTTCTCCCTAAATTTTTATACTTATTTCAGGTCCTTCCCCTAGACCTTCCCCCCACATTTCTTACAAAACAGCAAAATTTGTTCAAATCTTTTATTTGGTCTCAGAAGAGATCTAGAGTAACTAAACATACTTTATACCTTAGCAGAGAGGATGGTGGACTGGGAGCCCAGAATCTCTTCGCTTACTTTAAAGCAATAAGCCTTGGGTACAATTAGAATCCTCCCTTACTGGAGGGCTTAACCTCTGGGATTTGTGCTGATTACCACCAAAATTTAGACCCCATGAAGCTAAAACAAACTACTATGTTGCAGCTACGCTAAGGGTGTGGGACAGAACCCTTGTTTTCTAATAGTACGATTTCAAGCCAACCATCTCCTCTTACATCTCTCCTAAATAATGCACTATTTTTGCAACCGTAAAATATACCTACTCCACTTGTTGCAGGTTCTTATTCCAATCTCCCGGTACATCTGGTACTAAACAAAGGACTAGTTCGACCTCAAAAGGAACTTTTTCAATTACTAGGTCCTCCATTCCAACTTTGATTTCCTTATTTGCAAATAAGACATGCTATAGTTAATAGCCCTCATAAGCCAGATATCACCAGACCTCTTACCCCCTTTGAGGCGTTATGTACATCCCCTTCAATGACCAGATCTCACATTTCTATAATATACAAGATCCTAAGAGGCTCTTTCTCCGCTATAAAACCTTCCTATATACTAAAATGGGAAAAATAACTGGATCTCACCCTAACAGAATTTCAATAGAGTAATATTTTTGTGGAGACCAAAAAATAATCTAAATCATTAGTTATAGCGGAAATGATTTATAAGTTGGTATCTAGATGGTATCTAACCCCTCACCGTCTACACAGCATATTCCCTAATTCCTCCTCCCGGTGTTGGAGACATTGTGGAGGTATAGGCAGGCACCTTATCCCACATTTGGTGGTTCTGCCCTCTCCTACAAACTTATTGGAAGGAAATAGCTAAATGCATCAACATGACTCTCTCCCACTATAGTTTTATTAAATATCTCACCCCCTATTTCCTTTATAGTCCGGAAAAAACTGTTTCAATATATGCTAAACTGCTAAACGCCTTATACCTAGGTTTTGGAAGAAACACCAAATCCCCGATTTCTCTATGTGGTTAAGGGAAGTAGATTACGTTCTATCTTTGGAAAGAATACACTATACCTTTATAGGAAAACAAGATTTTATTGCAGATATCTTATACATCTGGGAGCAGCAGAAGCCATAGTTCATATAAGATCTTTCACAAATGGTATGACATGTTAATTGTTGATTTAGTATTGCCTGGTTGTAGTTGAGTTGATGTAGCACTCTTAATCTTTGGATGAAATTTTTTTCTTACTGTAATGACTAGATATATGACACAAGATACTTCTGTTAGGGCCTTCAAGCCATGGACACCTAAATCATCATTGTGGAAACACTTACGCCTAGATTTAGAGTTGGGCGGTAGCCGTGAAAACCAGCGTTAGAGGCTCCTAACGCTGGTTTTTAACGCCCTCTGGTATTTGGAGTCAGTCAGGAAAGGGTCTAATGCTCACTTTCCAGCCGCGACTTTTCCATACCGCAGATCCCCTTACGTCAATTGCGTATCCTATCTTTTCAATGGGATCTTTCTAACGCCGGTATTTAGAGTCGTGGCTGAAGTGAGCATTAGAACTCTAATGACAAAACTCCAGCCGCAGAGAAAAGCCAGGAGTTAAGAGCTTTCTGGGCTAACGCCGGTTCATAAAGCTCTTAACTACTGTGCTCTACAGTACACTAACACCCATAAACTACCTATGTACCCCTAAACCGAGGTCCCCCCACATCGCCACCACTCGATTAATTTTTTTTAACCCCTAATCTGCCGACCGCCACCTACGTTATACTTATGTACCCCTAATCTGCTGCCCCTAACACCGCTGACCCCTATATTATATTTATTAACCTCTAATCTGCCCCCCACAACGCCGCCGCCAGCTACCTACAATAATTAACCCCTAATCTGCCGACCGCAAAGCGCCGCCACCTACGTTAGCCTTATGTACCCCTAATCTGCTGCCCCTAACACCGCCGACCACTATATTATATTTATTAACCCCTAATCTGCCCCCCACAACGTCGCCGCCACCTACCTACACTTATTAACCCCTAATCTGCCGAGCGGACCGCACCGCTACTATAATAAAGTTATTAACCCCTAATCCGCCTCACTCCCGCCTCAATAACCCTATAAGAAATAGTATTAACCCCTAATCTGCCCTCCCTAACATCGCCGACACCTAACTTCAAACATTAACCCCTAATCTGCCGACCGGAGCTCAACGCTATTCTAATAAATTTTTTAACCCCTAAAGCTAAGTCTAACCCTAACACTAACACCCCCCTAAATTAAATATAATTTAAATCTAACGAAATAAATTAACTCTTATTATATAAATTATTCCTATTTAAAGCTAAATACTTACCTGTAAAATAAACCCTAATATAGCTACAATATAAATAATAATTATATTGTAGCTATTTTAGGATTTATATTTATTTTACAGGTAACTTTGTATTTATTTTAACCAGGTACAATAGCTATTAAATAGTTAAGAACTATTTAATAGCTAAAATAGTTAAAATGATTACAAAATCACCTGTAAAATAAATCCTAACCTGTTACAATTAAACCTAACACTACACTATCAATAAATTAATTAAATAAAATACCTACAATTATCTACAATTAAACCTAACACTACACTATCAATAAATTAATTAAATACAATATCTACAAATAAATACAATGAAATAAACTAACTAAAGTACAAAAAAATAAAAAAGAACTAAGTTACAAAAAATAAAAAAATATTTACAAACATTAGAAAAATATTACAACAATTTTAAACTAATTACACCTACTCTAAGCCCCCTAATAAAATAACAAAGCCCCCCAAAATAAAAAAAAATGCCCTACCCTATTCTAAATTAAAAAAGTTCAAAGCTCTTTTACCTTACCAGCCCTGAACAGGGCCCTTTGCGGGGCATGCCCCAAAGAATTCAGCTCTTTTGCCTGTAAAAAAACACATACAATACCCCCCCCAACATTACAACCCACCACCCACATACCCCTAATCTAACCCAAACCCCCCTTAAATAAACCTAACACTAAGCCCCTGAAGATCTTCCTACCTTATCTTCACCATACCAGGTTCACCGATCCGTCCTCGGAAGTCTTGATCCAAGCCTCGGAAGTGTTGATCCAAGCCCAAGCGGGGGGCTGAAGTCTGGATCCAAGTGGCGGCTGAAGAAATCCATCATAGGGCTGAAGTCGGAAGTCCATCATCGGGATGAAGTCTTCTATCAAGCCGCATCTTCAATCTTCTTTCTTCTGGAGCGGAGCGGAGCCATCTTCTTTCCAACCGACGCGGATCCAACCTCTTCAACCGACGCCTAGTCGCCGAATGACAGTTCCTTTAAATTACATCATCCAAGATGGCGTCCCTCGAATTCCGATTGGCTGATAGGATTCTATCAGCCAATTGGAATTAAGGTAGGAATATTCTGATTGGCTGATGGAATCAGCCAATCAGAATCAAGTTCAATCCGATTGGCTGATCCAATCAGCCAATCAGATTGAGCTTGCATTCTATTGGCTGTTCCGATCAGCCAATAGAATGCGAGCTCAATCTGATTGGCTGATCGGATCAGCCAATCGGATTGAACTTGATTCTGATTGGCTGATTCCATCAGCCAATCAGAATTTTCCTACCTTAATTCCGATTGGCTGATAGAATCCTATCAGCCAATCGGAATTCGAGGGACGCCATCTTGGATGACGTCCCTTAAAGGAACCGTCATTCGTCGGGAAGTCGTCGGAAGAAGAAGATGGGTCCGCGGTGGAGTTCTTCAAGATGGAGCCGGTCCTCATCGGATGAAGATAGAAGATGCCGCTTGGAAGAAGATGGTTGCCGGTCCGGATCTACTCTTCTTCCCGGATAGGATGAAGACTTTGGAGCCTCTTCGGGACTTCTTCAGCCGTCGCTTGATAGAAGACTTCAGCCGGATGATGGATGTCTAGCCCCCGCTTGGGCTTGGATGAAGATTTCGGAGCCTGGAACGATCGGTGATACCTGGCATGGTGAAGACAAGGTATGAAGATCTTCAGGGGCTTAGTGTTAGGTTTATTTAAGGTGGGTTTGGGTTAGATTAGGGGTATGTGGGTGGTGGGTTGTAATGTTGGGGGGGTATTGTATGTTTTTTTTTACAGGCAAAAGAGCTGAATTCTTTGGGGCATGCCCCGCAAAGGGCCCTCTTCAGGGCTGGTAAGGTAAAAGAGCTTTGAACTTTTGTAATTTAGAATAGGGTAGGGCATTTTTTTATTTTGGAGGTCTTTGTTATTTTATTAGGGGGCTTAGAATAGGTGTAATTAGTTTAAAATTGTTGTAATTTTTTTCTAATGTTTGTAAATATTTTTTTATTTTTTGTAACTTAGTTCTTTTTTATTTTTTGTACTTTAGTTAGTTTATTTAATTGTATTTATTTGTAGGAATTGTATTTAATTTATTTATTGATAGTGTAGTGTTAGGTTTAATTGTAGATAATTGTAGGTAGTTTATTTAATTTATTTATTGATAGTGTAGTGTTAGGTTTAATTGTAACTTAGGTTAGGATTTATTTTACAGGTAATTTTGTAATTATTTTAACTAGGTAACTATTAAATAGTTATTAACTTTTTAATAGCTATTGTACCTGGTTAAAATAAATACAAAGTTGCCTGTAAAATAAATATAAATCCTAAAATAGCTACAATATAATTATAATTTATATTGTAGCTATATTAGGGTTTATTTTACAGGTAAGTATTTATCTTTAAATAGGATTAATTTATTTAATAAGAGATAATTTATTTCGTTAGAATAAAATTATATTTAACTTAGGGGGGTGTTAGGGTTAGGGTTAGAATTAGCTTTAGGGGTTAAAAAATTTATTAGAGTAGCGGTGAGCTCCGATCGGCAGATTAGGGGTTAATACTTGAAGTTAGGTGTCGGCAATGTTAGGGAGGGCAGATTAGGGGTTAATACTATTTCTTATAGGGTTATTGAGGCGGGAGTGAGGCGGATTAGGGGTTAATACATTTATTATAGTAGCGCTCAGGTCCGGTCGGCAGATTAGGGGTTAATAAGTGTAGTTAGGTGGAGGCGACATTGGGGGCGGCAGATTAGGGGTTAATAAATATAATATAGGGGTCGGCGATGTTAGGGCAGCAGATTAGGGGTACATAGGGATAATGTAGGTGGCGGGGGTGTACGGAGAGGCAGATTAGGGGTTAAAAATAATATGCAGGGGTCAGCGATAGCGGGGGCGGCAGATTAGGGGTTAATAAGTGTAAGGTTAGGGGTGTTTAGACTCGGGGTACATGTTAGGGTGTTAGGTGCAGATGTAGGAAGTGTTTCCCCATAGGAAACAATGGGGCTGCGTTAGGAGCTGAACGCGGCTTTTTTGCAGGTGTTAGGTTTTTTTTCAGCTCAAACTGCCCCATTGTTTCCTATGGGGGAATCGTGCACAAGCACATTTTTGAAGCTGGCCGCGTCCGTAAGCACCGCTGGTATCGAGAGTTGCAGTGGCGTTAAATTATGCTCTACGCTCCCTTTTTGGAGCCTAACGCACTGAAAACCCAGCCATTCTGTGAACTCTAAATACCAGCGGTATTTAAAAGGTGCGGCCAGAAAAAAGCATGCGTTAGCTACGCGGGTCGTTACCGACAAAACTCTAAATCTAGGCGTTATTCTTTTGTTATTTGTTTAAGTGTACAAACTCCATACATTTCAACTGGATTGTATTTATTGTATTTACCATCTTTGGGAAAAATCTGTATGAATACAAAACCTGTACACCTGTTTGAAAAGTTAAATAAAACAGTTAATTAAAAAAAAAAAAAAAGTTTAGGTTTCATATCCATTTAACACACAAAAGTTACTCAAAAAAGACTTTTTCAAGTCTTGTTTTTTTTGCAGGGGCTTTCACATGGCTAATGTAAACAAAAGAAATACAGCCAAAGAACAATAAAAAGCATTCCAGCTAATGCATCCAGTATTGATAAATAATGACCATCTATTGGGTTTGAACACATTTTTTTAATAATAGCAAATAGAACAGTTCAACTGTGGCCCAAAGGCAAAACTGATTTAGTACCGAATTATGCACAAAATAGTCACGAGGAACTACAAATGTGCAAGCACATAACTGTGTGTGAACTATAATATCCAATCCCTATAGCTCCTCTAGTTTCAATCTCTCAGAGACTTGATTATAGTGCTCAGTATCAACGTCTGATAATGTTCATTGGTGAAGTATGGTGGCCATTGTGGGACAAAATATCCAAGTTTCACTCTACTTTATTTTAAAAATTTCAAAATAGTGACTCATGTGGGTGCTTATGTTTCATAAGGAGTGTGTGCATTTGCCTCTCTCCTCCAGACAGGAGTTATAGCACCACAAAGACATTTGAAAAGCTTGTGGGCTATTGAAGGGTTTCCAGATGGAATGGAATGGCTTTGATTTTGAAAACCTCATCAAAAAACATGTAAGGTGCTTCACAAGAGAATTCTGATGGACCTCCTAAAGCTGAAAATTATATTTAAATTTTTGAATAAATGTCTTTTAAAAGATCATTGTAAAAGGTTCCTAAGGCAAAGGTTTACAAATGTATGAAAAATGAGGAGACAACCACAATATAGATAAATCAGATAGTCAGATCTATTGAGAAGCAACCATGGACGATTTATATAAATCACAACTTATCAGGCCTTGTCCAAAGGAATTGTGTGCTTCCTAGTGAAAAGAAACAGAAAAATATCCGAGAGGTGCGGAAATGTGTGGAGTATATTTTATTTTTAGAGACTAATTTTTAACAGGACAAATCCTATTATATCTTTGATTTTATATAGCAGAAAAAATGCAAACATGTAGAAATGCTACTGGGAATGTCTACATGTAACATAAAAATGCCCAGTTTATTTGTTAGAGGAAGGAATAATAAAGAATAAAAACAACAATAGGCACTTGAGAAAAACAGTGAGAACATCATATTTTGCTAAATTTCCTTTGATTTAATTCCATTGTTCCATTATTTTCATTTCCTTTAATTCTATTATTTGGGTTATATAAATTAAATGTGTTCCCAAGGGCTGTATGTTCTCAAAATTGTACGCTTTGCTTGCAACCACTAAACAAGGCACATGTCTTTTGGTCTTGCAAAGCTAAACTCAGCTATATTTTTTTAGCAAATTGCCATATTAGGTTTTTTAGTATTGGAAGAATGTTTATGGCTACAGCCCAGAGCACAGTGCCATGCTAAGTCACACTTGCTAACAATATTTTTCTTTGTTACAAAGTCACATCTCATCTCTTTTGGGTGCAGAGTCTTTTTTTGTAAAATAGTCATTTTACTGCTGCACAGCAGTAATCAGTCACATTCAGCATCTCAAACCAAGAGCTGTGTAATTTTTCATAGTATTTCAGATTATACAATTTATATTTCTTGTATTAGTTTGGTTCATTATCCTAGATAGCATCATACTGCTGAGCTTTTCAGATTTATTTGTACTAATTTTGAGTTCACCTGGATACATTTTTCAATTCAACTAATTTAACACAGATGATGTGCTGATAAGGATCCATTGCATGGAGTCTAGTTAAAGGGACAGTCTAGTCAGAATTAAACTTTCATGATTCAGATAGGGCATGCAATTTTAAACAACTTTCTAATTTACTTTTATCATCACATTTTCTTTGTTCTCTCTGTATTCTTAGTTGAAAGCTAAACCTAGGTAGGCTCATATGCTAATTTCTAAGGCCGCCTCTTATCTGAATGCATTTGACAGTTTTTAACAGCTAAAGGGCGTTAGTTCATGTGCTTCATATAAATAAAGTTGTGCTCACACATGTGGAGTTCTTTAGAGTAAGCACTAATTGAAATACAAGTCTGTCAAAAGATCTGAGATAGGGAGGCAGTCAGCAGAAGCTTAAATACAAGGTAATTACAGAGGTAAAAATGGTTATACAAAACTGGGGAATGGTAAATAAAGGGATTATCTATTTTTTTGAAACATTAAAAGTTTTGGTGTTTACTAACACTTTAAAGCAGAGCTTTCAAAACTTTTCATGTTGGTAACACCCTTTTTAAACCTACATTATTTTGCAACACAGTAATTCAGTTGTTCTAGCAAACAGGAGATTAAACTAACTTGTTTTAAGAGATACGGACACATAAATGATATAACAAAATGTATTTACAAGTAATAGTATGTAAGTGCAAGAATTAAAAAAAAAAGTTTAATAACACCAATAGCTACTTACTATTTTAATGGGATGTATGAGGTTGATGGGATGAACACAGTTTCTGAATATTTGGTGGAATATTAGCTAAAGACACTCGCATTTTATCATCAAGCACTTTTAATCTTCCACTTCCTATCCATATATCAAGAGCAGGAGCAGCAATGCACTACTGGGAGCTAGCTGAAAAAAACACTGACTTCTGACTTCAGCTCAGTGTTTAAGCTGCTGCCCTCAGAACTCTGCGAGTCCGACTGACGACTGCCCACTCTGCAAACACACTGCTGTCGCACTCACTGACTACACATGCAGTCACGAGCCAATTGAGGACACTACATTTGCAGTCAGGAGCCAATGTGCCGCCAATGGGAATAGTTTCAGTTCCCACTGAGCTGCGCCAATAGGTTAAGATGATCTGTGACCCACTAGGTATCAATCGCGTGTCAACCATGTGATATGCGTAGCAGGCAGGTGGAAAGTCGGAAACCAAAAAAAAATTAAATTAAAAGAAATTAGTGCTGAAGCAGGGACACACCTACACACTGCTGCCGACACACTAATGTGTCACGACACACAGTTTGGAAAGCACTGCTTTAAAGGGACAGTCTAGTCAGAATTCAGATAGATGTATTTTTATACAACTTTCCAATTTACTTTTATCATCAAATTTGCTTTGTTTTATTGGTATTCTTAGTTGAAAGCTAAACCTAGGAATGCTCATATTCTAATTTCTAAGCCCTTGAAGGCCGCCTCTTATATAAATGCATTTGACAGTTTTTCACAGTTAGAGATAACATTGTGCTAACGCCCATGAAGTTATTTATTAGAGGGCACTGACTGGCTAAAATGCAAGTCTTTCAAAAGAACTGAAATAAGGGGGCAGTCTACAGAGGCTTAGATAAAACATAATCACTGAGGTAAAAAGTATGTTAAAGGGATAGTTTAGTCAAAATTATACTTTCATGATTCAGATAGAGTATTCAATTTTAAGTAACTTTCTAATGTACCCCTATTATTAAATTTTCTTCGTTCTCTTGGTATCTTTATTGGAAAACATACATTTACAAAGTATGATCCTAATGTGTTAAAGTTACACAGAAACTGTCAAAGCATAATCAGAATTTGTAAAAATCCCAATAAATACCCTACTTTATAAGGATCTATAGGCAGTAAAATACAAAAAAATGAAGGAGCAAAGCGTAAATGTAGTAAATCCTTAAGGACATAACCTGAAGTCTAAAGTAATATAAAATGCATAACACAAAGTGTAAATGTAACAAAACTCTCATATCATGCATTGCTATATTGCACAGGGCTTTTCTATCTTTCACATCCATAAATGCAGGGAATACCCATTAGAGAAGTTTAGCAAAATCTGCCTTTATATCATCAGGCCCCCTGTCCTCTTAAAACCCTGCTGCCCTAGGTAAGGAAATAGAAAAAAGACTCCGGCCAGCCTCTAGACATAGAAAAAATTAACATACTTTATTATGATTAACATGAGCTTAAAAAGACTTTAAAAACAGAAAAACCCAGCTGCTGTCTTACGCGTTTCGGCTGCACATCTTAGCCTTACTCATAGACACAATGTTTAGAAACTCAGCCCAGGCTAATATAGCCCCAGACTAATTAACTAATCAATAATAGCTGGGTAGTTTCTTAAAGGTATCCCCACCACTTTTACTTAAAGAGAGCACCTTTGCATATATATACCATACTTTATAACAGGGGCATTTATAGAGTTAACTGTTGTCTTAAACAATATTCTCATAAAAGAAGTTAATTAACATGTGATAGCCACATTTACACATATAGTTTCCTCTAAATAAAGACTAAATTTTTACACATTCTATGCTTCATTAGCTCGTGTGTAATAAGTTAATTTAGGAACCATTGTGTGGCTACATGGAAAAAAGCCTCCTCTTATTATGTATTCATACTGTAGGTATAAAGCAAAGATTAAATAAAACCTGGAATAATAGATATTTTATATTCAATTGATGTATTGCTTATATAAATATCAGTGTTTGAAAAAATAATTTTTAATTGATTCATAGTAAATATTTGCAATAAACACCATATAAACACGAGAATGGATACTAAAAATAGACCAGCATCTGGATTTAAAATTTATAAACCCAAATGCTAAGTCTATGATGGGTATATTAATTCTAAGTGGTTAGTTAGAAAGATGTTCACAACCAAGAAAGGATGTTCAACCAAAAAGTAACCCTTTTAGTATCTTTGCCAGAAATTAATAATATCTCCATCAATGTTGAACCCCCATGGTCTTCTGGTCCTCAATTGGAAGATCCAAAAAGCTTCTCTATATTGTAATCTGTTTGCTCTATCACCACCTCTTGCTAGGGGTCTGATCCACTCTATGACCTGCCATTTAAAACTATTTACATTTTGATTGTGCACCTGAATGAAGTGACGTGCCAGATCAGAGCACTCATTGTTATTCTCAATATTATTCAAATGCACTCTTATACGTGATCTGGCCTCCCTTGTTGAGCACCCCACATATTGTTTGTGACAAAGGGTGCATTCAATCAGGTACACAATATGCGTAGTTCTACAATTCGTAAGATCCAAAAGGTTGTAAACCCTTTGTATAATCTTAGATTGAAAAGTATGAGTGGTTATGCTGTGACTGCAAGCTATACAGTTAGAGAAGTGACATTTATAGTGTCCTTTAGTGGTAAGCCAACTACTGTTTTTTGGTTCAGGTTTCAACATACTTGGGGATCAGGTATTACCCAATGTGCAGCCCCTTTTGGCTACAAATTGGCAACCATTCGACACATAATTTTTAAGTGCATCTTCCGCTGTTAAGATAGGTAAATGTTTAGTCACTATATTACAAATTTCCCTATATTGGGAACTGTATGTTGTTACAAACACAGGTTTAGAGGGGTCAAATCTATTACGGTTTGTGTTTGGTCCTCTTTCCTGTAGGATTTCACTACGTGGCATCCTACTCACTTCAAGATAGGCTCTTTCTATGACTTTATTCTTATAACCTCTATCCTTTAATAGTGTTTTCAATTCATCACTTTCTCTTTCAAAATCAGAATTGCTGGAGCAATTTTGCTTAACGCGAATAAATTGCCCCTTAGCAATCCCAAAACCTGTATGGGGCGGATGGTTGCTATGGGCATGAAGAACCGCATTGGATGAAATAGGCTTTCTGTATAAAACTGTGCTGATCTTCTTATTATCTGTGTCACAAAAGCATGTAATGTGAAAATAAAGGTATTTTCTTTTACCTAATTGGTGCTGTGGATTCCATTTGTCTTTATTATCTGTGTCACCTATTAAGGTGACATCTAGATAGGGAATTTGGGTAGTATGATGTGAAAATGTGAATTGGAGGTTTACACCATTGTCATTTAGCCAGTTCACAAAGTCACCCACTTCTGACTCTGTTCCAGTCCAAATTACAAGAAGATCGTCAATGTATCTCTTATATAATTTGACACAATGACGAAATGGATCGGTGTCTGTATAGATGTGGGACCGCTCCCACCAACCCATAAATAGGTTGGCGTATGCAGGGGCAAACTTAGCCCCCATAGCGGTCCCACATCTCTGCAGAAAATATTCACCCCCAAACTCAAACGAATTGTGTGTTAGTAAAACATCAAGCACTCTTAAAAGGTAATTTTTTAAACCTCTGTCATAGTTACTGTATGTATCCAATGCATATCTAACCGCTTCTAAACCTAGATGATGAGGTATAGCAGAATAAAGTCCCACTACATCTATCGTTAACCATGAATAGTTAACATTCCAGTCAATAGAGTCTAATGTGTTCAGTAGATGTTTAGTGTCCTTTATATAGGAGGGTAAAAGATAAACTAAAGGTTGCAACAAAGATTCTGCCCAGTCCGAGAGTTTCTCAAAAAGAGACCCAATACCTGAAACAATGGGTCTTCCACGCACCTCTACCAAAGATTTATGAACCTAGGTAAGGCCCCAGCTAGCCTAGGACACCCCTAAGTCCTAAAGGTCCATAAAACATAATTGGCCAGATAACGAGTGGAGCGCTAATTAATTAACGCTTCCACTCAAGCATTAATTGCGTTAGAATTGTTTTTTGCGCTCGTCCAGTTGCGCTCATTTTATGAGTTGAAATTAAACTATTTTCGCAACAAGCGCAAAAAGCCGAACTTAGAATATTGCGTGTTATAACTTTTGTGTGCAATAATTTTTTAAAATATTTTTTATTATATTGAGTTATTATGAGTGTAAGTGTACTTTGTAATGTATTTTTGATGTGTTTTGTTGCACTTTTTTGTTTTGCGAAACAGTTAACCAGAGCTCTGACGACGCAGCAATAATTCCAGAGTAAATCGCTTGAGTGCAATAATGTTTACTTTCAACTCGTAATACGAGCAGTAAGCCTCATGAGTGCAACCACCTGCTATAAACCCCTTATTGGCCCAAAATCTGGTAATGATGTCTCAAATGGATACTAAATTACACTAACATTTAACCCCTCAAATGTTATATCAGTAATAGGGAATTTTAAAGGGAATTATAGTTTAAAATTGTTAAAAAAGATTTTGTGGTGACATAGTTTACAGATTTTATCCCTGGAATTCTCACCTAGCTGTTAATAAAATCCCTTTGACCAGATACACCTTTGTCTCTTAGCTAGGTGTTTAAAGGGACATAATACTCATATGCTAAATCACTTGAAACTGATGCAGTATAACTGCAAAAAGCTGACCGGAAAATATCACCTGAGCATCTCTATGTAAAAAAGGAAGATATTTTACCTCACAATTTCCTCAGCTCAGCAGAGTAAGTTCTGTGTAAAAAGTTATACTTCACCTGCTCCCAGCTGCAGGTAAAAATAAAAAAAAAATGAAGAAATGAACAGCAGCCAATCAGCATCAGCAGTGCTGAGGTCATGAACTCTTACTGTGATCTCATGAGATTTGACTTAACTCTCATGAGATTTCATAGTAAGCTTCCTTTACCTGATTGGTGAAATAATATGAGAGTTTACAATGCTCATCCCCTAAGATGTCCCAGGACAGACACACTATAATGTTGCTTAGAAATCCTTTACAATGGGAGGCGGCTACTGAGGAACTTTTGAGGTAAAATATCTTTCTTTTTTACATAGAGATGTTCAGGTGATATTTTCTAGTCAGCTTTTTACAGCTATGCTGCATCACTTTCAAGTGTTTAAACATTTGGGTATTATGGCCCTTTAAGCTTGGTTTTAAAGACACTCCCATTAGCCTTTGACTGACATGTGATAGGCCAGACCCTTTTGAATTGAGAATACAATTATGGCTGATTTTGGACAATGCAAGAGAGCACACATTAAAAAATAAGGGTTGTGGTAGCTAGTTGCCCTGTTGGACTGTTTTGCTGTAAAACTTTATGTGTGTATATATATCTGTAAATATATTTCTCTTGTTACAACATATATTGAGTAAGGAAACTTAAGTTATTGGAACTCAATCAACAAAACAGGAGAATGAGAGAAGAAATTGAGTTTCTAAAGAAACAGCTGACAGAGCTGGAGTGCTCAACTTAAATAATTATTTTTGTTGTTTATAAGCATGTTTGTTTGCAGTGCATTTTTTTAACTAATGTGTACTTTTAGTGTTAAGTTCAATGAATATTTTTAAGTTGTTTCATAATTAAGTTTTAATATGCCAATATTTAGAATGCATAGTTAATTGATGCATTCTCTTTCTGAAAACATTTCAATATAAACTATCTGAAGTCTTATATTACAGGAAGAAAACAATGTAGACAGAAGGCTTCTCACCTTTCCTTCAAACTTTCCCCAATAACACATATTATAGATTGTTTTTCAGGTGTCACCAGGACTGATATAACCCAGAATCTATAATGGTGGAGTTGGCCAAATTAAATAAGAATAAAATGTATCACAATGAAGATGTAAAATGGGGCATTAGGCCAAAACAATATATGACATAAAGGGGTAAATAAATAATCATATAGGGCAAGCAACATAAGTTTAGGTAAGGGGGCAAGTGGGATGATGCAATGATAGAGGCACATCCCAACTTGAAGTTAATGAATGTGAATGTGGTTTCTTCTGCAGATGAAGTGTTGTAGTGTGAAGTAAATTGTCAGGGTATCTGTAAATGTCAGTGGCTAATACATATCTATATAATAAGATAAAGTAAGTATGCAATCTATCAAATATTAGGTTTGAGCATGCTTAATACCATTTGCTGGATACATTCTGTGTATTGCAAATCTGAGGTTCAGACATGAGATGCCTTGCTAATTACATATCAGGATTCAACTTAAAGCTTTCTTCCCCTCCCCACTCAATATGCTAAATTATACAATTGTTCAATCACTAATTTGGCCTTTGAAGCTCACAGCTCCAAAGGGGGGATACACGTGGGCCACTTCAAAGTAAATGTTAGCATTATAGAACCCTCAGATATGTATGTCCATATGTGGATTTCCTGATCTTTCCTCTATGTAATAAAAGGTTATCAGGTAATGGCCCCTGTAAATAAACAGACATGGTTTGTCTGTTGGAAAAATCTGTTTAAGGCGTAAGTGGATGCAAGAGTTGATTACCCCTGCTGTGTTGAATCCACAAATTCTAGATGTTATGTCTAAATGAAGATTAGCTAAGCAGAAACACATGTTGCATTGTAAATTTTAAATTCATTTTAAAGTACAAATTGTATAATTTTCAATATTGTATAAAAATGTGTATTTGTGGATCTAAGAGAAAAATGTAACATATTAAATAAGTATTTGCTGTATAGTAAATGTAAATGGATATGAATTTGTCTGTTTGGATAATATTAAATTTGAATGTCTGCTAAATGAAAAATATAAATAACATCATATGTTTTTATACACTCAGCAAGAGATATACAGATATGCAAAATTTATATTGATATGGAAAAGTAGTACAATATAAACATAATTATGTGAAATGACATCTGATTGCTGATCTCAAGGTATGTATGTGATATTAAGATGATAACTGAGATATTAATTAGATCCATGCTAAAAGTATTAAAATCCTTTTAAATACCCATATATTTTAAATGTATAAGAATTACTTTGTATTGTGGGAAGTGTATCATGTTTAATATTGATTAAATGCCCAGATTAAATAATATTAAGTGATCCTATACAAATTGGACATAATTGTTTGCTGAGGCAAGAAATAGTGAATACACTAAATATACATTGTAAAAATATATATGAATCTATATTAAACTGTATAGCAGTGTTGAAAATGAAACTGTTTGTCTTGTCTGCTGCCCCCAATGGCCTAAATCCAGAATTACAACCAAAAGACATTTGACTGTTAAAATGACATTCCTCAGTAGCCATTCAGAGAAGAGGGCATATCCAATTCTATCGAATGATTAAGACATGGGGAGGAATTTTGTCTCAGACAAAAGCTCCCTGCACAGAGAGAAAAGGATCTTGGTGGAAAAAAATTGTATTGGTGACTGTTTGCAATCCTGCTGTTGCCATTTTTGCTTATAGAGAGACCAGTGTGCAAACACAGTTTTCTGTAAGACAAATACGTTGGGACACTCTTTGTGGATAAGAGACTATCAAGAATAATTATCTTACAAATGGGAATAATTCTCCCAAAACATATGACGATAGACATATTTGGATATTAACTGAATTCTCAAACTAGTGACCTGGTAAAGTATAAGAAATTGTTAAATAAATATAATATTTAAATCAAGGGCATTCTAAGCCTATAGTTAGATTACAGCTGGTAAATTTAAAGAGCATACTTTGTATTTTAAGCTTGTGTTCATAGTCCTGTGTAGTTTAAAACTAGTCATATTTAGTGCTAAGTAATTTATATTTGCAACTATATATACATTTTATAATTTGCCTTATTGTAGCTAAATAAGATTTATTTCAGCTCAGATAAATTGGCTTGAAATTGACTGTTAAAGTTAGCGGTCCATATTCTGGTATTTTATTGTGATATTTTAATGTGATTTATTGTGAATAAGGTAAATTGTAAAGGTATATTTTTATGATCTTTGTATAGAATATTTTAACAGTTTAAGTGTGTATCATTTGATTCATAATCTGGTTTCTATAAATATAATTCAATGTGTCTATAAATTTTAACTAATCTAAAGAATTTAGGAATAAATATTGATTTTAATTGTTTCATATATGCATTTTAATTGGGGGTTATTTTAAAGAATAATGAGTAAAAAAAAATTGTATTGTAACCCTGCTATATACTGACAAAATATATGCCTGGGTTTTAATCTCTTTTTATTCCTTTGAGGGTCCTGAAAAAAACGAAGTGGTAAGTCTTTATTTTTAGATGGCGGTGACAATTGTGAGGTGGGGGAGGGAAAAGAGCTGTTTTAGGGGGGTCAGGGAGGGATCAGAAGGTGGGATGTGTCAGGTGGGAAGCTGATCTCCACTAAAGCTAAAATTAACCCTACAATCTACCTAATTAACCCCTTAACTGCTGGGCATAATTACCAAAAAGCAACGCCAAAGCTATATACAGTATGTCTGCTATTTCTGAACAAAGATGATCCCAGAAAATGTATTTACAACCATTTGTGCCATAATTGCACAAGCTGTTTGTAAATAATTTCAGTGAAAAACCTAAAGTTTGTGAAAAAGTTTGTGAAAAAGTTAACGTTTTTTTTTTTTATTTGATCGCATTTGGCGGTGAAATGGTGGCATGAAATATACCAAAACGGGTCTAGATCAATACTTTGGGTTGTCTACAAATATATATATATATATATATATATATATATATATATATATATATATATATATATATGTAAAGAGATAATTCAGGTATTCCTGACAGATATCAGTGTTCCAATGTAACTATCGCTAATTTTGAAAAAATAATGCTTTAGAAATAGCAAAGTGCTACTTAACTTATTACCCTATAACTTGCAAAAAAAGCAAAGAACATGTAAACATTTGGTATTTCTAAACTCAGGACAAAATTTAGAAACTTTTTAGCATGGGTGTTTTTTGGTGGTTGTAGATGTGTAACAGATTTTGGGGGTCAAATTTAGAAAAAGTGTGTTTTTTTCCATTTTTTCATCATATTTTATGATTTTTTTTATAGTAAATTATAAGATATGATGAAAATAATTGTATCTTTAGAAAGTCCATTTAATGGTGAGAAAAACAGTATATAATATGTGTGGGTAAAGTAAACGAGTAAGAGGTAAATTACAGCTAAACACAAATACAGCATAAATGTAAAAATAGCCCTAGTCCTTAAAGCGACACTGAACCCACATTTTTTTATTTAGTGATTTAGATAGAGCATGACATTTTAAGCAACTTTCTAATTTACTCCTATTATCAAATTTTCTTTATTCTCTTCATATCTATATTTGAAATGCAAGAATGTAAGTTTAGATGCCGGCCCATTTTTGTGACCAACCTGGGTTGTCCTTGCTGATTGGTGGATACATTCATCCACAAATAAAAAAGTGCTATGCAGAGTTCTGAACCCCAAAAAAGCTTAGATGCCTTCTTTTTCTAATAAAGATAGCAAGAGAACGAAGAAAAAATTATAATAGGAGTAAATTAGAAAGTTGCTTAAAATTACATGCTCTATCTGAATCACGAAAGAAAAAATTTGGATCAGAGTCCCTTTAAGGGCAAGAAAATTGAAAAATGGTCTGGTCCTTAAGGGGTTAATATTAATAACCACAGATATGTTAATAATTTAAATAACTAGGGTCACAGATGCCTGCCTAAAATACCACCAAACACAAAAACAGAGGGAAAGTATATAGCCGCAATGAAATAGTATTTAAAGTATTTTTATTTGTTTGCTTTTATAATATCATTTGTGGAGCTGCAAAATGCTGAAATTTAAATGGTTTACTCTTACGATTCTTGCATTGAGTCTCAGGCTCATACATTACTTATGCATATGAAAGATCACTATTTTTAAATGATGTTAAAGCTGTTTCATTTAAGTTTGAAGCTGATTGGAAATGTATGGCCGTGTCGTATAACTGGGCCTTAAAGGGACAGTAAAGTAAAAATGAAACTTTACGGTTTCGATATAGGGGCCAAATTATCAAGCTTCAAACAGAGCTTGATGCCCCTGTTTCCGCACGAACCTTAAGGCTCGCCGAAAACAGCAGTCTTGAAGCAGCGGTCTAAAGACCGCTGCTCCATAACTTGACCGTCTGCTCTGAGGCTGCGGACATCAATCCGCCCGATCATATACGATCGGGCTGATTGACACCCCCTGCTAGCCAAATCTGCAGGGGGTGGCATTGCAAAAGTGGTTCACAAGAAATGCTTGTGCATTGATAAATGCCGACAGCTTATGCTGTCGGCATTTATCGATATGCGGCGGACATGATATGCTACATCGTATCATGTCCGCTCGCACTTTCATAAATTGGTCCCATAGCATGCAATATGAAACAGCTTTCCAATTTACTTCCATTATCAAATGTGCTTTGTTCTCTGTGTGTCCTTTGTTGAAAAGCATACCTATGTAGGTTCAGATGCAGCAATGCACTACTGAGAGTTAGCTGAACACATTGGGTGAGCCAATGACAAGAGACATATAGTGCAGCCATCAATCCCCAGCTATCCCCCAATAATGAAATGCTGCTCTTGAAGCAGCATTAATCATGAAAGATTAATTTTGACTTTTCTGTACCTTTAAGGACTGATTGTTTACTTGCTGATAAGCAGAACTCTAAAAGCTCTATTATTTTTATTAAAGGAATATCTGTTTACACAAAAATAAAAAAACTATAATTCATATTAAAATGTCTTTCTAAGATGAAACAAAGGGGGAAAAACTGTTTAGTTTAAACTGATAACACTTTATGTAAATCTCCAAGAAAGGGAAATAAAATTGCTCATGCTACTCATTGAATGGAAGACATTCAACACTCCGTAACCTTGGTGACTAAACGTGAATGAAACAGCTAATTTTGCTGAAAAAAGGCTGTTAAAGTTATCTTACTGATATATCTATAAGGCCAGAACATAGTGAGGAATTGCCTTTTTAATAGATGAGTAATGGCTGTAGTAACTAGAGGTAGATAAAAATAGCTCACACATGCTGAAAGTGGAAAATATTGGAATATCTTCTCAGGAACCTGAAGATGTTTTCCTGATTTTGCAAATAAATTCAAATACTGTAAATTTCTTTCGTATGTTTACTATTTTTTTATTAACTTTTATGAATTAGCATGAAAAAACATCACACAAATATATTAGAGACATCCAGATATAGATATTCAATGACAAAGGGTAATATATATTGTATTTGTACAAAAAATGATAAAGTGTGGCATTATTCTTGGGTGTTCATCGATTAAATAATGCAAGTGTATTAGAAATTGCAGGTCACAGACAAACTATTTTGATGAGATGTAAGAATGGACTAGATCCGCAGACTCACATGCTGTCATTTTTATACAGCCCAGTTCATGTTTTTTTTGTGCATAGATTAGTTGTTTGGCCTTGTTCCCACGTCAGAGGTGTGGCTTTTTGAAGACCACTTTTGACCAGATTTCTCCAGACAGTAGATGTGTATACCAGGGTACCTATGGTTTCTTTCAATTCCAAACTGATGGCATGGTTGGACATCTTCCAATTGGGAAGGAAGTACGCATGTTTTGTCTTTCATCTGCTAAACATTCCTTGGCCGACAACTGCATTTAGGGTGCTGTTTTTTGTGCCTCTTCAGAAGAGCACATCTGGAAACCCCTGTCTGTCTTAAAATGTCTGCCTGGGAGAGACCTTACTGATGCAGTATAACTAACCTGTGTCGTGTTGCTGTGCTCAGTCTAGTGCTATGGTGTATCTTTTGACATTAACCTTCAGCAACCTCACCCGGTTTTATTTCTCCTACAAAGTTGTTTCTGTTTCATTTAACCCCTTAATGACCGGACCATTTTTCAATTTTCTTACCCTTAATGACAATGGCTATTTTTACATTTCTGCAGTGTTTGTGTTTAGCTGTAATTTCCCTCTTACTCATTTACTGTACCCACACATATTATATACCGTTTTTCTCGCCATTAAATGGACTTTCTAAGGATACCATTATTTTCATCATATCTTATAATTTCCTATAAAAAAAATATAAAATATGAGGAAAAAATTGAAAAAAACACACTTTTTCTAACTTTGACCCCCAAAATCTGTTACACATCTACAATCACCAAAAAACACCTATGCTAAATAGTTTCTAAATTTTGTCCTGAGTTTAGAAATACCCAATGTTTACATGTTCTTTACTTTTTTTGCAAGTTATAGGGCCATAAATACAAGTAGCACTTTGCTATTTCCAAACAACTTTTTTTCAAAATTAGCGCTAGTTACATTGGAACCCTGATATCTGTCAGGAATACCTGAATATCCCTTGACATGTATATATTTTTTTTAGAAGACAACCCAAAGTATTGATCTAGGCCCATTTTGGTATATTTCATGCCACCATTTCACCGCCAAATGTTATCAAATAAAAAAAAAAGTTCACTTTTTCACAAATTTTGTCACAAACTTTAGGTTTCCCACTGAAATTATTTACAAACAGCTTCTGCAATTAAGGCACAAATGGTTGTAAATGCTTCTTTGGGATCCCCTTTGTTCAGAAATAGCAGACATATATGGCTTTGGCATTGCTTTTTGGTAATTAGAAGGCCACTAAATGCTGCTGCGCACCACACGTAAATTATGCCCAGCAGTGAAGGGGTTAATTAGGTAGGTTGTAGGGAGCTTGCAGGGTTAATTTTAGCTTTAGGGTAGAGATCAGCCTCCCACCTTACACATCCCACCCCTTGATCCCTCCCAAACAGTTCTCTTCCCTCCCCCACCCCACAATTGTCCCCGCCATCTTAAGTACTGGCAGAAAGTCTGCCAGTACTAAATAAAAGGAGTTTTTCTTTTTTTTAATAAAAAAAAATAAAATGTTTTAGCTGTGATGGACCCCTGCCTTAGCCCCAACCTCCATGATCCCCCCCCCCCCCCAGCTCTCTAACCCTCTCCCCTACCTAATTGCCGCCATCTTGGGTACTGGCAGCTGTCTGCCAGTACCCAATTTGCCCCAAAAACAAGTGTTTTTTTTATCTTTTTTGCCATTTTTAAATGTTTTCTGTAGTGTAGCAGCCCCCCACAATACCCCAACCCCCTCCCCCTCCCAGATCCTTATATATTTATTGATTTTATTCTTTTTTCCCCCCTCTTCCCTCCTCATTGGTGTCAGTGGGTAGCTAATCGCGCACGCGCACGCGCATGCGCGCCCCCGCACGCTCCCGGCACCCGGCGTGCACATTGCACTTACAGGAGCCGGATGCCGGGTAGCGATGGGCCGCCCACCCGCCTCCCTGTTATGCTCCCACCCACCAACGAACCGGCACCATCGCTACCGGTGCAGAGAGGGCCACAGAGTGGCTCTCTCTGCATCGGAGTCTTCTGAAAGGGTATTGCAGGATGCCTCCATATGGAGGCATCACTGCAATACCCTGAGAGCTGCTGGAAGCGATTGCGATCGCTTCCAGCACTCTCTTAGACAACTGACGTACCAGGTATGTCTATTGTCATTAACTGTAAGTTAATGCATGACGTACCTGGTACGTCAGTTGTCATTAAGGGGTTAATGATAGTGTCTCAACCTACATATTCAATTAATGATCAATTTTTGTTTGGTAAATTTGTTTAATCATGCACCTGATTATATGCCTACAAGTATTGATGCTGTTTTGAAGGCAAAGGGTGGTCACACCATGTATTGATTTGATTTACATTTTTGTTCTGTTCACTCACTTTAAATGTTGCTAATTTATAAAAATAAACTATTAACATTTCTATTATTGAAAGGATTCTTACGTTACTGCATTTTTTCACACCTGCTTAAAGCATTTGCAAACTACTGTATGTGTATGTAAGCCCACTGCTACTTAACTTGTCCACCACCTTTTAGGTTGGGATGATTGGCTACCCCAATTGGCCGCAAATGTGCAGGAGGCGGCATTGCACAAGCATTTCACTATAAATGCTTGTGCAATGTTAAATGCAGATAGTGTACGCTGTCTGCATTTAGCGATGTCGGGCGGACATGATTCGCTACAGCAAATCATGTCCGCCCAGCAATTGATAAATTTACCCAATAGACTTGTTTAATGTCTTGTGAACCATGATTGTTTTTTGCTGTGAGCCTTTGTAATTTGCTTCATTCTTAAATGTATTGTTTTCTGTCCGACCTTTACACTAAAACTCACATGTTTATTTAATTAGCCTTCATAGGGCTTGGACAGTTGTAAATATATAAATCATAACAAATCACAACACATTTTGTTTTTTACAGAAGACAAATGATTTAACATTTAAAAAAACTTTAAAGGGACAGTCTTTCATGATTCAGATAGAGCAAACAACTTTCCAATTTACTTTTATCATCAAATGTGCTTTGTTTTCATGTTATTCTTTGTTGAAAGCTAAATCTAGGTAGGCTCATATGCTAATTTCTAAGCCCTTGAAGGTCGCCTCTTATCACAGTGGATTTTGACAGTTTGATACGGCTAGACAGTGCTAGTTCATGTGTGCCATATAGATACCATTGTGCTCCATCCAGTAGAGTTACCTAGGAGTCAGCACTGATTGGCTAAAATGCAAGTCTGTCAAAAGAACTGAAATAAGGGGGCAGTCGGCAGAGGCTTAGATACAAGGTAATCACAGAGGTAAAAAGTATATTAATATAACTCTGGAGTAGACTGTCCCTTAGATTTATTTTGCAATAATTCAAGTTACACCTAAATGAAAAGAGCGACTGCCCGAAATGCGCAAAATATTTCAATAAAAACCTGGTACTAAAATGGAGCTGTAAATTACTTTTTTTACGACTCAATGGAAGCAAGCCCAAAGTTTGTATACATCAAATTGATCATTTGTTGTGCAAAAAATATTTTGCAATGCTGTATACGTGCTGTCCTAAATGCAAGCCCGATTAAAGCTCTTTTCCATATAGATACTGATCTGCAGCAGAAGTATGATCAATGTTTCTGTTGTGTTGTGGAAAAATTAAATTTTTCAAAGGATCTGGTATAATTACATGTTGATGTTGAGTCTGCATTAACTTGGTTTACGAGAAAACTGTTTTTTTTCTTGCTTAATTGTATTAAAATACATTCAATTTTAAGTAATTATTTTAAGAATGTTACGCACGGCAATCTATTAAATGACTTTCAGCATCTAAAATAATGTACAGATATGTTGATTAAGATACAATTGATGGTACTTTAAAAGTGCAATGTTTCCCATAAAAGGGACAAAAACTTTAGTAATATATTTTCAGCCTTTCCTAGGGAGATTTTTATATCAAGGAACATCGCTGATTTATGCACTTGAAGAAACAAATTCCATTTGACTTTAAAGAGAGAGAGTGAGAGTGTGTAGCTAAAATAATCAGCATTCCGCTTCTGAAGATAGAACGTGCAAGATAAAGATGTTATCTGCTTTCAAATCATTGATAATAAATCTCAGAGGCTTGAATTATTCGGCAGATCAAAGTATGGTCCTTGTGCAATACAACAAAAATAGAGACAAAGAGAAAGAGACCAATGCTGTTTCAAATTGATTTTAATATTTATTTAAAGCAGATGTATTTTTGATGTCTCAGTCATACGTCACCATTTTGTTAATAGCTTGCATAAATCTGGATTGATGTATTTATGGAGTATGCATTGTTTATTTTTTTAAGCACATTTATAGACTAAATTTTATTTATTTTTTCCTTTTAAAGTGAAGTTAAAACTCATTCACCATGAACATTTTAATTATTTAACTTTGGTGGAAAAATAATGGAAGCATTTTCTTTATATAATTTGACCTGTTTTTTCTGTTATTGAAATCAATTTTTTTTCCTCACTGCCCATGTAGAAAATAGAATTCAGAACCCTGACCCTTCTATATAATGCAGCCTAGTTGTTTGATTTAGCAAGAGCTCATTTATGTCTGTTGCAGTTTGGCCACAGCAAAAAAGAAAAATTATTTAAGAGACGTAAAAGTTGTTTGTCCATGGACTGACAAAAACTATGCAGCGTGTAAATGCTTTTAAACATTTAGGATTAGATTACAAATGGAGTGCAAAAATATTAGCATTTTTGTATGTTAACCTCGCTCGAGCACAATCAGTAGTGATTCTGTTGCATTTATTATTTCTTATCACTCGAGCGATAGTCTAGGGTGCACTAACATCTGCATGCTGGATAGTACATAATAGACTGCTATGTACGTGCGCAGTAAAATTTATGTTGGATATTGCTTGAGCGATAAGCCAATGGTGCACTAACCTGCATGTAGTTGTGTATACTATTAATAATAATGATTTACTTCAGCTTTCAAACATGCTTATAAGTTTTACTGGAGACTGTATTAGACATGTCTGTAAAAGTAAAAGAAAGCGGAAACCAATTTGGTTTTCCAAAGAAGTAGCACATGCTGTAAAGACAAAAAAGATAGCTTATAAAAATTACAGACACACACAAGCAGATGATGATATGAAAATATGGAGACTCCAACAAAAAAAGACTAAGCAGTTAATTAGGAAGGTTAAAGCTCATGCAGAAGAGAAGATAGCACAGTCAGTAAAACATGGGGACAAAACATTCTTTAGATATATCAGTGAAAGAAGAAAAAATAAGGTAGGAATAGTAAAATTGAAATCAGTTGATGGTAGAATAATAGAAGGAGATAAGCAGATTGCAGACTGTCTCAATGATTACTTCTGTTCTGTTTTCACTAAAGATTGTGAAGATACAATGTCTACATTAAGGGATGCTACGCAAAATAGAAACAAGCTTAACAGTAATCTTTTTACAGAGGATGAGGTTTTGTTAGCATTATCAAAAATAAATGTTACAAAGGCAGTGGGTCCTGATAATATTCATCCAAGGGTTTTAAAAGAACTTCGATCAGTGCTAACTGTCCCATTAACTGATCTGTTTAATCAGTCACTATTAACAGGAGCTGTCCCAGATGATTGGAGAATAGCAAATGTAATACCTCTTCATAAAAAGGGCAGTAGAGAAGAATCTGGCAACTACAGGCCAGTTAGTTTAACTTCAGTAGTAGGGAAATTAATGGAAAGCCTCTTAAAAGAAAGAATTATGACTTACATAAAGACAAACAATTTAGAGGACCAAAATCAGCATGGTTTTACTTCAGGGAGATCAAGTCAGACTAATCTAATTGACTTCTTTGATTATATAACAAAAGTATTAGACAAGGGAGGAGCAGTTGATGCAGCATATCTAGATTTCAGCAAAGCATTTGACACCGTCCCACACAATAAACTTATTCACAAACTATATCTCCTTGGTCTAGATTCAAAAATTGTGAACTGGGTGGAATGCTGGCTTAAGGACAGAAAATAAAGTGTCTTAGTAAATGGAGTTCATTCAGCAGAGGGGGCTGTTACTAGTGGTGTTCCTCAGGGGTCAGTTCTGGGGCCTGTTTTGTTTAACATATTTATCTGCGATATCAGCAAAGGGCTACAGGGGAAAGTATGTCTCTTTGCAGATGATACAAAAATTTGCAACAGAGTGGATGTTCCAGGGGGGGTCGACAAAATGAGAAGTGATATACAACAATTGGAGGATTGGACAAACGACTGGGATCTAAAGTTTAACACAGCAAAGTGTAAAATAATGCATTTAGGGAAGAAAAATCCAAATGTTAATTACAGACTCAATGACACTTTACTGACTGTTACAGACGAGGAACAGGACTTGGGAATTATTATTTCAGATGATTTAAAACTTAGTAAACAATGTAGTAATGCAGCGAGTAAGGCTAGCAGAATGCTTGGATGTATTGGTAGAGGTATTTGCAGCAGAAATAGTAAGGTTCTTATGCCACTTTATAGATCATTAGTTGGGCCTCATCTTGAGTATTGTGTGCAGTTCTGGAGGCCATATCGTCAGAAGGATATTAACAAACTTGAATCTGTGCAAAGGAGGGCTACCAAAATGGTACATGGTCTAAAAAATAAAACTTACCAGGATAGGCTCAATGACCTAAAGATGTATAGCTTAGAGGAGAGAAGGGAAAGAGGTGATATGATAGCAACTTTCAAGTACATTAAAGGGTTTAGTAAAACTGAGGCTGTGGGTATTTTACATAAAATGGAAAATTCAAGAACAAGGGGTCATGAGCTCAAGCTAAAGGGTAGTAGATTCAGGAGTAATTTGAGGAAGCACTTCTTTACAGAAAGAGTGATTGATTTATGGAATAAACTTCCTCAAGAGGTAGTAGCAACAAACACTGTGGGGGACTTTAAAAATGCATGGGACAAGCATAGGGCTATCCTACGAACTAGATAAGTTTATACTGTTAGGTAAGGTCGGGCAGACTTGCTGGGCCTATGGTTCTTATCTGCCGTCAATATCTATGTAAGTAATATTTTTATGCTCCTAAAAATTAACAATTTTTTAAATAAAGAATAAGATTTATAAGGACTTTTATATCCATTTATCAAGTTTCTTGTTGTTTGCACTGCCAATTGAAAATGAATAACTTAGTAGCTATACACAACATTCCATTGATATAAAAATGCGCTATGGATTGCCAAAGTAGTCTATTTAATTTCCCAATACAAACTCTGGTTATTATTCAGTGCACAATGTATGAAGATGTTTTGTAACATGGCTAAGTTTATTATCAAGAAACGCAGACCTGACACCTGTTCTTTGTGTAACTAATGGCTAACTTTGTCATAGATGGTTTAGAGTGGGATGTATGATCCTATCCTAGAAAGGCTGGTGATTACATTTAAAAGTTATATTAATTCAATATGAATATATTGATCACTACAAACAACCTTCAAGTGAACAATTATTTATCAAAACATACACATAAACATATACAGAGGCTCCAAAAGGACCAGCAAGGCTCAAGCATTGTTTGTTTGTTTTGCAGAAGGGGAGAAAAAGAGGATTTGTGTGGGACTAAAAATTAGGGGGTTTATAATAAGAACTGGAGACAGCTGCGCATTTCTGCTACATTGCTCACTTTGGGCCCGAGGTTCAAAAGATCACTCTGCCCAGCGAGAAATGTACATTTCTGTATTGCAAGAAGGGATGGGCAAATGTGTTTATATTCAATTGTTAGAACAGATGTTATTGTAGAACTTCGATTTACATAATCGAATGTTGATAATAATGAATATTCTTAAAAGTTCTATAATCGAATGTTATTTACAGTTTTTGAATGTCACTTTCTATTTAGAATGTTCATAATTAGATTGAACGTCCACATTCAAAATTCCGAATGTAACATTTGATTTAACAAATACTATTCAGAAGTACAATAGTTCATGTGGTAGGGAATTTAGTAAAATGATACATGACAGATACAAATATATCAATTTGAATGTTTCTTTTTCGAATATTACATCATTTGAATATTACTTTTAAAGAAAGCATAAGAAATACTATTACAAATATATAAATTCAAATTTTTTAAATTAGAATATTGCATAATTAGAATCAAATTAGAAAAATTCTAATAGAATATTGCATTAAAGAAAGCATTAGAAATACTATTACAGTAAACGAATGTTAGAATGTTGTACAAACATTCAAATTCAAAATAAATGAACGAATGTGTTAAAAAAAATCACATTTTTGGAATGTTGCGAAACATTCGCCCATCCCTACTTGCAAGTCACACAAAGTTCTCGCCATGTGAACTGTTCTAAAAAAGTAGGCTTACCCACTCTGTACAGACGATTGGCGATGTGGCTTCCATAAGAAAGTATACTGTAACATTACAAGCACATTGCTAAAGATGTTTACAGAACATATAATGTAAGTTTAGTGAATCTGAAAATAGATTATGTTTTGTAATACGTCAAATAATATATATGCAAACTAAGTCACAGTAAATTACATATATTTCATAGAAAATGCTCATCTCGCCAATGAAAAAGTGGTAAGACATGTAGGTGTGAAAAAGTTAGCATGTAAAGTATTGTTTAAAACATTAAAACAAAAATCTATGGATTATTTAGAATTTTTTACAGTATGTATAATAATTGTTAATAATTATTATCAATATTTTTAAATATTTTATATTTAATATTTCAAGAATACGCATTGAATTAAGCAATTCTTCATGTTCACTAACCCGACCGTGCTAGACCTGAATTGCAAACCCTGATGCACATATTTTACATTCTTTTTTTTTTTTTAATATATTTTTATTGAAAGAGACACATTTCAGACATTACAGATGTAAATCAAGTAAGACATAGTTTAACATAGATGTTTTCATGGTTAACAGATGGTCCACATTTTAGCTTGAAAAAAAAAGAACTGCAACATCGTCCATATATTGATAATATAGTCTCATGCTGTTATGATGTATACATCAAAGTATATGTGTGATTACATCTGCCTGCCTGAACATCTGTATCCCTTAATTTTAAATTATGCAAACAAACAGATTCAACTTTACTATAAAACTATTTAACATAAACAAACAACTCATAGAGTTTAATTCAGCTGACTCAATGGCTCAAACCCATCCCAGGAGAGAAGGAGAGGGAAAAAAAAGGGGGGGGGGGAGGAAGGGGATCTCATCTTTCTCAGAAAAAGGATTCCACATTTATCTCATTTATAGGCTCTAATATTTCCGTGCTTGAAAGAGGATCGTATAATGATATAATGATAATCTCCAGTCTCCTCTTAGTGTCGCTACCATCATTATCTCAGTCTGCAGGAAGGGTTCTAGAATTTGTTTTTGTTTCTCTATCTGTAGTGTCACTAATAAGGTCTTCCACTTCCTTAAAAATGATGGCAGTCTTCCCTTTGTGTCTAGCATAGTATCTTGTTGCTCTATAAAGATCTCTCTGAACAGGGCCTTTTTAAACTGTGTCAGTGTAGGGGGCTGTCTAGAACACCACAGAATCAGAATACAATTCCTAGCTATCAGTGTACAAAGGGTAAGAATGGGATGAAGTTTTGTGCTCACCCCTCCCACATGAATAGGTATATATTATCAATAGTAAATGTAACTTCTATCTTCATGGTTTTCTTGAGCCAGTACTGCAAGAGCCCCCAGAAGCAGCGGATTATAGGACAGTGCAAGAAATAATGTGACAGGGAATGGTTGGGATATTGGCATTTTACACATTGGTTCGGATGTTGGGAGTTCCATTTACTCCGCCAAACAGGGCAACGAAAGACCCCACCGACCTAGCAGAGCAAGGGAGAAAAATCCCAGACCCCTATCTGCATGTATTCCAAGGAACCAAAGTAAAACCCTGAAAACTAAAGGGAGAAAGGAGAACCCCTCTCCTATGCAGAGTGCTAACTCACACCCAGGATAGAGCAACCGAAAGACAAACCGTCCCAGAGAGCCGCGGAAAACAGCATCAGAATATCTGAATATGCTCCTTTGAAAGCCATAGACTTCCTGCTGCCACGGTGGTCTAAGCAAACACAAGTCGCCAACCATAGTTAACCAAGCTAGTAAACTGCACAGGACCGTCCTCAAAAAGAAAAACTACCTGCTGAGGAGGGATCCACGGCGAAACCTCCCACCTAAGGAAGGCTCACAAGATCTATCTATGACATGCGGTCAAAGATCGACCAATCAGACAGATCCCTGACCCTCACTCCGGGCAATGGACCCAGCACAAAAGCGACTGGCAATGTCTGAAAGACAAAGGAATGAAAAATTCCCGAGTCCAAAGATCTTCAGGAAGGAAAATGTAGGGGATCCAGCCTCCCCAAAAAGAGCAGCTCCCTTCCCTATAACTAAGGACACTCCCAAATGGAGACCCATTACTGAAACTACAGTAATGGAATGTCACAAGAAATCCAGCCTTTCACCTGACATCCTGAACGCAAGGCAGAACAGAGGAAGAAAAAGGACCTCCGAGCACCAGGCGGATACAGTGGAATGCCACGTCCACCCCAAAAGGAGGGAAAACAAAAACAAAACAGCTCACCTGCACACAAGTATGGAGTGTAAAGCTGTAGATGGACTTAAAAGGTCAAGTACTGAATAAAGAACCATCTGGCCACTACAGCTGGCCTAGCAGAAATGTCCAATTCTCTGAAAAGAGAGAGAAAAATCCACCCGTAGAAACAGGAGATGTCCCGGAAACAGGAAAATGGGCCATCCCAAACCAGTCCTAAGGGATCTGTATACAGAACCCCAAAACGTCCAGTCAAAGACAAGGAACAAAAAACACAGACACCCGGAAACCGGAGCCGGCTTTAAACAACTAATAACCCCTGAGGAACCACTGGGTTACCCCATCCAGAGCAAACCTTGCATCACAACAATGCAATCATAGTCATATCCAAGGCACCTTGGACACTGACCTTTCATGTAAGTATCCCAGACACAGAGTACTTTAAAGACACCCACAGCAGGATTCAAACTCCCAACCTAAAGGGTGCTAGGCAATGATAAAGCCACACAGCTACTCTGCTTGACCCCCAAAGGCTCTAGGGACAACCCTACCAAGTCCAAAGACTGTGGTAAACGTACAAGAGAACAGAGCTCAAACCTAGAAAATCTGAATTTAGAAGAGAACAATAGTCTCCAAAATCCTCTCAGGATCAACTTCCTGGAAACACCTACAGCTTGAGGAATTTACAAATGAACGAGCATTCTAACCCTCTGGCGGATGAAAACCCAAAACGCCTAAGCAGGGGCAAACACCGAGAAAAAACGATGACCACCAGAAGGCCAGCCCCAAGGAAAGGGGACAAAAGGCCCAATCAGCCTTGACCCGAAGGAAGAGGTACCATCATCAAGGAAACAAATTCCAAGAGGACAATTCCAAAGGAAGCGTCAAGGAAATGCCACCAGAACCTGGCACCACGGATTTCCATGAAATCTTCTGAACCTCTAACCCACTATGGGAAGGAGAAAAAACTCTAGCACCTGAACCAAAAGAACCCAGGAGCCTACAGAGTACGCCTTAGCAGGATCAAAACCTCGGAAACCCCGCCAGCTAAGCATGGATAGGACAATTAGGACTGAGCACAATCCCCTCAGATGCCCCAGAAGAATAAACAAGGGCCAGTATGAGATCTAGGAACGAAAGGCCCGCTATAATTTAATAACGGAAAAACAAGAAAACGAAACTCAAAACAAGAGTGAGCCACTCGACACCCTAACTGGACCAGCCAGGTATAACGGGCACCACGTGTCTGATATAGACCCCAAGGGACAGAAAACTAGTACCCAACCAGGACCAGACTGATTAAACAGACAAACGGTAGACATGACACTGTCCGAACTTTTCATATAACTTCTGCAAAACCTCCAATGCGACCACAAAATTGCTAGTATCAAATTCCAGAGAAAAAATGTTTCCAAAGGAAAAAATTAACAGACATGAGCTTTCAAAATTAAACAAAATACACAAAATAAAATACATCCTAACCGGCTCAAAATAAAAGAGGGCCACACCCGCAGGTTAATGCCCAAGAAGAACGGACACACTAACAGGACCAGCCGGTCAGAGATCCCATTCTTTCAAAGCTCAGAACTGGAAGAAGATTAAGACTTAAAAAAAAAAAAAAGGAGACGACAAGGACATTAATTCACCCCCATTCGTCTAACCGAGGATCCACCAACCCATTAGGACTGGGATCCTCCAGCACTGCCAAAACATGCCTCAGCACGACACGAAGGCGTGCCAGTCTAAAATGAAAGGCAAGACTTACCTCTACCGGGGCAACTGATGACCCTGGCCCGAGGGTTGGACCCCTGAAGCCTCAGAGGAAACCACTTCCCCAGAGAGCTGATCTGAACCAGCATATCCCATGCCTGAGGAGCCCTGGTTAACAGAATACAGATAATATCTTCCTGGAAGATGTAAATGCACCAACGCCATCGATATGGCCATGTGGAACCATGCCGTAACTTCTGGAAGAAACAAGCCGCCTTCTGGAGAAGGATAAACGGCACTTGGGACACCTGCTTTGGTAGCAAAAGTAGGTTCTAGGGCGCGCGCCTTGCAGGATATGGAATCCTCAGGGGCGCATGGCTCAGTGGACTCTAAATTCCCTGATTCCGGAGAATAGAGCACTCTAAAGTTGGATTCGGACCATAACTGATGGGCATGGATCACCCGGGCCATTTCATATTCTTCGCAAGAAGTAGAATCTGAATCAGAGACATTCGTCTCCAAAAAATAAGAACCTTACACCTCCAATGGCTGGGGCACTCACCACCTCCTGACCCAGACTCTAGCGAAACAGATTCTCTCCGTCGCCACACAGTCAGGAATACGGAAATAGAGAATAGAGGCATGACCACGTCCGGTCACAAGGTGTACCGTACAGTCCAAGAAAAAGCGCACCAGTCCGCAAAAGACCGCACAGCCTGCAAAAAAGGCTGGTATGTTTCGAAATAGCCATGAGCCCAAGTATCACTACACATTAGCAGACAGAATCCCAAAACAAACATGATTAAAATCCCCTGTTCAATAACCCCCCTCAGGAGATATTAACCCTTGATTCCGTAAGATAAATGGAGTCCCACTGAGACCGTGTTTTCTTCATTACATTACATTTCCATATTTAAAGTAAAATGAAACAATCTTACTGGAATCAATGCCATGGAACAGGAACTCGGCCCTTCAAGTGTGACAGATAGTAGCGTCGCTTCTGACATGGACTTGAGTGAAGAAAGCAGACAGCGAAATTCGTCAACCCTGATTGCTTATGGAGCTGTTAATATGAGTCGGGATGGGTTCGCAGAAAGACTCTCCCTGCATCATCATCCATACTCTCACTGAGTGGCTGACAGGACTACTTAAAACTTCAGTCCCATTCCGAGTACTACCCTCTATAAGAGACTTAACTAAATCTTTTGACACTTCTCTGCCAACCTCCTGTGACAAGGCAAAGATGGAAGTGGGGGAGGTATTTAAGCCTTTGGCTGGGGTGTCTTTTGCCTCCTTCTGGTGGCCAGGTTCTGAATTCCCAAAAGTATTCTCAGAATTTCCTCTGAGTGCATTTTATTGTGAATCTATATATACAGTATATAGCTAATTTTTGTTTATTATCTATCGGCTAGATTACGAGTTTTACGGTAAGGTAAAAAAGCAGTGTTAACAGGTCATATTGCTGCTTTTTCACTACCGCTGCTATTACGAGTCTTGCAGGTTTAGGGGCCCCACACACTTTTTTGGCCTTACCGCAAATCGACTTTGTAAACCCTTTTTTCTATGGGACTTCCGTAGCGCCGGTATTACGAGTCTGTCCTGGGAGGCCAAAAAGTGAGCGGTACACCCCCTACCTCCAAGATCCGTAACGCATTTTAAAGTCAATAGTTATGAGTTTTACACTACAACGCCGTAGCATAAAACTCATAACTAAAGTGCTAAAAAGTACACTAACACCCATAAACTACCTATTAACCCCTAAACCGAGGCCCTCCCATATCGCAAACACTAAATAAAAATGATTAACCCCTAATATGCAGCTCTGGACATCGACGCCACTATAATAAACATATTAACCCCTAAACCACCGCACTCCCGCCTCGCAAACACTAGTTAAATAATATTAACTCCTAATCTGCCACCCCTAGCATCGCTGCCACCTACATTATATTTATTAACCCCTAATCTGCCGCCCCCAACGTCGCCACCACTATATTAAATTTATTAACCCCTAAACCTAAGTCTAACCCTAACCCTAACACCCCCAAATTGAAATATAGTTTAAATAAATCTAAATAAAATTACTATCATTAACTACATTATTCCTATTTAAAACTAAATACTTACCTGTGAAATAAATCCTAAGATAGCTACAATATAACTAATAGTTACATTGTAGCAATCTTAGGGTTTATTTTTATTTTACAGGTAAGTTTGTATTTATGTTAACTAGGTAGAATAGTTATTAAATAGTTATTAACTATTTAATAACTATAAAATACAAATTTACCTGTGAAATAAAACCTAACCTAAGTTACAATAACAACTAACACTACACTACAATTAAATAAATTACATAAATGAAATACAATTAAATAAATGAAATTAAATTAGCTAAATCACAAAAAAAACAAACACTAAATTACAGAAAATAAAAAACAAATTACAGATCTTTAAACTAATTACACCTAATCTAATAGCCCTTTTTCACTACCGCTATATAAAAATAAAAAGCACCCCCCCCCCAAAATAAAAAAACCCTACCCTAAACTACCAATAGCCCCAAAGAAATCAGCTCTTTTTCCTGTAAAAAAAAAAATACAAACAAGCCCCCAACAGTTAAACCCACCACCCACACAACCAACCCCCCCAAAAAAACTAACTTAAAAAACCTAAGCTCCCCATTGCCCTGAAAAGGGCATTTGGATGGGCATTGCCCTTAAAAGGGCATATAGCTCTATTGCAGGCCCAAAGTCCTAACCTAAAAAAAAAAAAACAACCAATACAGCCTTATAAAATCCTAGCACTAACCCCCGAAGATTCACTTACCGGGAGAAGTCTTCATCCAAGCGGCAAGATGTCCTCAACGAAGCCGGCAGAAGTGGTCCTCCAGACGGGCAAAAGTGGTCCTCCAGACGGGCAGAAGTCTTCATCCAGACGGCATCTTCTATCTTCATCCTTCCGGCGCGGAGCGGTTCCATCTTCAAGACATCCATCGCGGAGCATCCTCTTCAAACGACGGCTTCCTCGTAATGAATATCTCTTTAAGTGACGTCATCCAAGATGGCGTTCCTTTGATTCCGATTGGCTGATAGAATTCTATCAGCCAATCGGAATTAAGGTAGAAAAAATCCTATTGGCTGATGCAATCAGCCAATAGGATTGAACTTCAATCCTATTGGCTGATCCAATCAGCCAATAGGATTGAGCTTGCATTCTATTGGCTAATTGGAACAGCCAATAGAATGCCAGCTCAATCATATTGGCTGATTGCATCAGCCAATAGGATTTTTTCTACCTTAATTACGATTGGCTGATAGAATTCTATCAGCAAATCGGAATGGAAGGGACGCCATCTTGGATGACATCACTTAAAGAGATATTCATTACGAAGAAGCCGTCGTTTGAAGAGGATGCTCCGCGTCAGATGTCTCGAAGATGGACCCGCTCCACGTCGGAAGGATGACGATAGAAGATGCTGTCTGGATGAAGAATTCTGCCTGTCTGGAGGACCACTTCTGCCCGTCTGGAGGACCACTTCTGCCAGCTTCGTTGAGGACATCTTGCCGCTTGGATGAAGACTTCTCCCGGTAAGTGAATCTTCGGGGGTTAGTGTTAGGATTTTTTAAGGGTGTATTGGGTGGGTTTATTTTTTAGGTTAGGGCTTTGGGCCTGAAATAGAGCTAAATGCCCTTTTAAGGGCAATGCCCATCCAAATGCCCTTTTCAGGGCAATGGGGAGCTTAGGTTTTTTTTAGTTAGTATTTTATTTGGGGGGTTGGTTGTGTGGGTGGTGGGTTTTATTGTTGGGGGGTTGTTTGTATTTTTTTACAGGAAAAAGAGCTGATTTATTTGGGGCAATGCCCCGCAAAATGCCCTTTTAAGGGCTAATGGTAGTTTAGTTTCGGCTAGGGTTTTTTTTTATTTTGGGAGGGCTTTTTTATTTTGATAGGGCTCTTAGATTAGGTTAATTAGTTTAAAGATCTGTAATTTGTTTTTTATTTTTGTTTTTTTTGTGATTTAGCTAATTTAATTGAATTTATTTAATTGTATTTAATGTAGGGAATTTATTTAATTATAGTGTAGTGTTAGGTGTTATTGTAACTTAGGTTAGGTTTTATTTTACAGGTAAATTTGTATTTATTTTAGCTAGGTAGTTATTAAATAGTTAATAACTATTTAATAACTATTCTACCTAGTTAAAATAAATACAAACTTGCCTGTGAAATAAAAATAAACCCTAAGCTAGCTACAATGTTAACTATTAGTTATATTGTAGCTAGCTTAGGGTTTATTTAATAGGTAAGTATTTAGTTTTAAATAGGAATAATTTAGTTAATGATAGTAATTTTATTTAGATTTAATTAAATTATATTTAAGTTACGAGGTGTTAGGATTAGGGTTAGACTTAGATTTAGGGGTTAATACATTTAATATAGTGGTGGCAACATTGGGGGCGGCGGATTAGGGGTTAATAAGTGTAGGTAGGTTGCGGTGACGTTGGGGGAGGCAGATTAGGGGTTAATAAATATAATGTAGGTGGCGGTGATGTTAGGGGCAAGAGTTAAGCGGTTATTAAATATAATGTAGGTGGCGGCGGTGTCCGGAGCGGCAGATTAGGGGTTAATAAGAATAATGTAGGCGTCAGCGATGTCGGGGGCGGCAGATTAGGGGTTAATAAGTATAAGATTAGGGGTGTTTAGACTCGGGGTTCATGTTAGGGTGTTAGGTGTAAACATAAAATGTGTTTCCCCATTGGAATCAATGGGGCTGCGTTACTGAGTATTACGCTGCTTTTTTGCAGGTGTTAGACTTTTTCTCAGCCGGCTCTCCCCATTGATGTCTATGGGGAAATCGTGCACGAGCACGTACGACCAGCTCACCGCTGACTTAAGCAGCGCTGGTGTTTAAGTGCGGTAAGGAGCTCAATTTTGCTCTACGCTCACGTTTTGCCTTTTAACGCCGGGTTTGTAAAAACCTGTAATACCAGCGCTGTAGGTAAGTGAGCGGTGAGACAAAACGGCTCATTAGCACCGCACAGCTCCTAACGCAAAACTCGTAATCTGGCCATGTGTTTTTTGCATCTGTGTGTGTAAGTGTGTGTATCTGAGTTTTTCTATGTGAGTGTTTGTGAGTGTTTTTGTGTCTTTGAACGTGTGTGTGTCTCAGGAGTGTTTCTGTGTGTGAGTATTTCTGAGTGTCTGTTAGTGAGTACATGTTTTTGTGTGTCTGAGTATTTCTGTGTGTATGTGAGTGTGAATGTTTTTGTTTGTTTATGCCTGAGTGTTTCTGTAGACTTTTAAGTATCCAACAACTGAACTATCGGGTTTAAATGTGTGTTTATTTGGCTGTGATACTAGCCAGTGTCTCACCAGCCACTGACCTCACCGCACTCACTGATATGTGCGTCTGCATATATTTGTGTACATGTATTTGTATGTGTGAAGTGTTTTAAAAATGTATTACAATACAAAATCATAGTTTGACAACTTTGTGGAGTAATTTTAATTTTCTTTTTACATGGGCCAAAATTATGTCCCTGCTTTTTAAAAAATGATACCAAGAGAATGAAGAAAAAATTATAATAAAAGTAAATTAGAAAGTGGTTTAAAATTGCATGATCTATCTGAATCATGAAAGAAAAATTTTGGGTTGCATAACCCTTTAAGTCACCCATCTGGGAAATCAGAATTTTCTGTAATTTTAAATGCATGCAATATTTGTATGGTTGGATTTCTTTCATGTAATTGGCAAGAGTCCATGAGCTAGTGACATATGGGATATACAATCCTACCAGGAGGGACAAAGTTTCCCAAACCTCAAAATGCCTATAAATACACCCCCCACCACACCCACAATTCAGTTTTACAAACTTTGCCTCCTATGGAGGTGGTGAAGTAAGTTTGTGCTAAGATTTCTACGTTGATATGCGCTTCTCAGCATTGTTGAAGCCCGATTCCTCTCAGAGTACAGCGAATGTCAGAGGGACGTGAAAGGGAGTATCACCTATTGAATACGATGATTTCCCTAATGGGGGTCTTTTTCATGGGTTCTCTGTTATCGGTCATAGAGATTCATCTCCTACCTCCCTTTTCAGATCGACGACATACTCTCAAATTTACCATTACCTCTACTAGAGAACTGTTTTAGTACTGGTTTGGCTATCTGCTATATGTGGATGGGTGTCTTTTGGTAAGTATGTTTTAATTTACTTAAGACACTCTCAGCTATGGTTTGGCACTTTATGCAAATTATATAAAGTTCTAAATATATGTATTGTACTTGTATTTCCTTCTGCAGACTGTCAGTTTCATTTTTGGGAATATAAACACTTTAAGAAATTTGTTTCTTACCTGGGGTTTAGTCTTTTTTCAATTTGACTACTTTTGCATTTGCGGGTATTAGGCCCGCGGGTGCGTCAAATGTTGGACTTTATTGCGTCATTTTTGGCGCGAACATTTTTGCGCGGGAAATTACGTTTTTGACGCAACTTCGTCAATTCCGGCGTCATACGTGACGTTGAGACCTTTCACACGGCGGCGTCATTAGTGACGCAAGTGTGTCATTTCCGGTCATTTTTGGCGCCAAAAAAGTTTACGTTACGTTGTGCGTCATACTTGGCGCCAATTTTTCTTTATTATTTCAATACCCCATTGTTGTTTGCCTCCTGCTTTCTTTTCTATCAAGAGGCCTATGCTTTTGCATTTTTTCCCATTCCTGAAACTGTCATTTAAGGAAATAGATAATTTTGCTTTATATGTTGTTTTTCCTTTACATTGAGCAAGATGTCACAATCCGATCCTGTCTCTGAAGTTTCTGCTGGAACATTGCTGCCTGACATGGGTTCTACAAAAGCTAAGTGCATTTGTTGTAAAATTGTAGAAATTATTCCACCGAATGTCATTTGTAATAGTTGTCATGATAAACTTTTACATGCAGATAGTGTTTCTATCAGTAATAGTACATTGCCAGTTGCAGTTCCTTCAACTTCTAATGTGCATGATATACCTGTAAATTTTAAAGATTTTGTTTCTGAATCTATTATGAAGGCTTTGTCTGCATTTCCACCTTCTAATAAACGTAAAAGGTCTTTTAAAACTTCTCATTTAGCTGATGAAATTTCAAATGACCAACAACATAATAATTCATCCTCTTCTGATGAGGATCTATCTGAAACAG
Source organism: Bombina bombina (assembly GCF_027579735.1). Classification (NCBI taxonomy): domain Eukaryota; kingdom Metazoa; phylum Chordata; class Amphibia; order Anura; family Bombinatoridae; genus Bombina; species Bombina bombina. The sequence continues at coordinate 1,123,803,471 of NC_069501.1, read as the reverse complement.
AAGATCCTTCCTCAGATATTGACACTGACAAATCTACTTATTTATTTAAAATAGAGTATATGCGTTCTTTATTAAAAGAAGTGTTAATTACTTTGGATATTGAGGTAACCAGTCCTATTGACGTTCAGTCTAATAAACGTTTAAATGCTGTTTTTAAACCTCCTGTGGTTTCTCCAGGTGTTTTTCCTATTCCTGAGGCTATTTCTGATATGATTTCTAGGGAATGGAATAAGCCAGGTACTTCCTTTATTCCTTCTTCAAGGTTTAAGAGATTGTATCCTTTACCAGCAAAATCTATAGAGTTTTGGGAAAAAATCCCCAAAGTTGATGGGGCTATTTCTACTCTTGCTAAACGTACTACTATTCCTATGGAAGATAGCACTTCCTTTAAGGATCCTTTAGATAGGAAGCTTGAATCTTATCTAAGGAAGGCCTATTTATATTCAGGTCATCTTCTCAGACCTGCTATTTCTTTGGGTGATGTTGCGGCTGCAATTGATGTTAGATCCATGTCTTTAGCTGTATTAGCTAGAAGAGCTTTGTGGCTTAAATCTTGGAATGCTGATATGACATCTAAATCTAGATTACTATCTCTTTCTTTCCAAGGTAATAATTTATTTGGTTCTCAGTTGGATTATATTATTTCAACTATCACTGGAGGTAAAGGAGTTTTTTTGCCTCAGGATAAAAAACCTAAGGGTAAATCTAAGGCTTCTAACCGTTTTCATTCCTTTCGTCAGAATAAGGAACAAAAACTCAATCCTCCTCCCAAGGAATCTGCTTCCAGTTGGAAGCCTTCCTCAAATTGGAATAAATCCAAGCCATTTAGGAAACCAAAGTCCGCCCCTAAGTTCGCATGAAGGTGCGGCCCTCATTCCAGCTCAGCTGGTAGGGGGCAGATTAAGGTTTTTCAAGGATTTTTGGATAAAATCTGTCCAAAATCATTGGATTCAGAGCATTGTCTCTCAAGGGTATCGAATAGGATTCAAAGTAAGACCTCCTGTGAGAAGATTTTTTCTCTCACACATTCCTGTAAATCCAGTAAAAGCTCAGGCTTTTCTGAAGTGTGTTTCAGACCTGGAGTCTTCAGGGGTGATCATACCAGTTCCTCCTCAGGAACAAGGTTTGGGGTTTTATTCAAACCTATTCATTGTACCAAAGAAAGAAAATTTGTTCAGACCAGTTCTGGATCTGAAAATTTTGAATCGTTATGTAAGAGTACCAACTTTCAAGATGGTGACTATAAGGACTATTCTGCCTTTTGTTCAGCAAGGACATTATATGTCCACAATAGACTTGCAGGATGCATACCTTCATATTCCGATTCATCCAGAACACTTTCAGTTTCTGAGATTCTCTTTTCTAGACAAGCATTACCAATTTGTTGCTCTTCCATTTGGCCTAGCAACAGCTCCAAGAATCTTTTCAAAGGTTCAGGGTGCCCTATTATCTGTAATCAGAGAACAGGGTATTGCGGTGTTTCCTTATTTGGACGATATCTTGGTACTAGCTCAGTCTTTACATACTGCAGAATCTCACACGAATCAACTAGTGTTGTTTCTTCGGAAACATGGTTGGAGGATCAATTTACCAAAAAGTTTCTTGATTCCTCAGACAAGGGTCACCTTTTTAGGCTTCCAGATAGATTCAGTGTCCATGACTCTGTCTCTAACAGACAAGAGACGTTTAAGATTGGTCGCAGCAGTCTCAGTCATTCCCTTCAGTGGCTATGTGCATGGAAGTTTTAGGTCTCATGACTGCAGCATCGGACACAATCCCCTTTGCTCATTTTCACATGAGACCTCTACAGCTTTGTATGCTGAATCAAGGGTGCAGGGATTATACAAAGATATCACAATTAATATCCTTGAATCCTAATGTACGACACTCTCTGACATGGTGGATAGATCACCATCGTTTGATTCAAGGGGCTTCTTTTGTTCGCCTAACCTGGACTGTGATCACAACAGATGCGAGTCTTTCAGGTTGGGGAGCTGTTTGGGGGTCTCTGACAGCACAAGGGGTTTTGAAATCTCAAGAGGCGAGATTACCAATAAATATTTTAGAACTCCGTGCAATTCTCAGGGCTCTTCAGTTCTGGCCTCTACTAAAGAGAGAACCGTTCATTTGTTTTCAGACAGACAATATCACAACTGTCGCTTATGTCAATCATCAGGGTGGGACTCACAGTCCCCAAGCTTTGAAAGAAGTATCTCGGATACTTGCTTGGGCGGAATCCAGCTCCTGTCTAATCTCTGCGGTGCATATCCCAGGTGTAGACAATTTGGAGGCGGATTATCTCAGCCGCCAGACTTTACATCCAGGGGAGTGGTCTCTCCATCCAGATGTGTTTTCTCAGATTGTTCAAATGTGGGGTCTTCCAGAGATAGATCTCATGGCCTCTCATCTAAACAAGAAACTTCCCAGATACCTGTCCAGGTCCAGGGATGTTCAGGCGGAAGCAGTAGATGCGCTGACTCTTCCTTGGTGTTATCAACCTGCTTAAATCTTCCCGCCTCTAGTTCTTCTTCCAAGAGTGATTTCCAAAATCATCATGGAACAGTCTTTTGTATTGCTGGTGGTTCCAGCATGGCCACACAGGTTTTGGTATGCGGATCTGGTTCAGATGTCCAGTTGCCCGCCTTGGCCACTTCCGTTACGGCCGGACCTACTATCTCAAGGTCTGTTTTTCCATCAGGATCTCAAATCATTAAATTTGAAGGTATGGAAATTGAACGCTTAGTTCTAAGTCATAGAGGTTTCTCTGATTCAGTGATTTATACTATGTTACAAGCTCGTAAATCTGTCTCTAGAAAGATTTATTATAGAGTTTGGAAGACTTACATTTCATGGTGTTCTTCTCATAATTTCTCCTGGCATTCTTTTAGAATTCCTAGAATGTTGCAGTTTCTTCAGGATGGTTTGGATAAGGGTTTGTCTGCAAGTTCTTTGAAAGGACAAATCTCCGCTCTTTCTGTTTTATTTCACAGAAAAATTGCTATACTTCCTGATATACACTGTTTTGTACAGGCTTTAGTTCGTATTAAGCCTGTCATTAAGTCAATTTCTCCTCCTTGGAGTCTTAATTTGGTTCTGAGGACTTTACATGCTTTTCCATTTGAACCTATGCATTCTTTAGACATTAAACAACTTTCTTGGAAAGTGTTGTTCCTTTTGGCTATCTCTTCTGCTAGAAGAGTTTATGAGCTATCTGCTCTTTCTTGTGAGTCTCCTTTTCTGATTTTTCATCAGGATAAGGCAGTTTTGCAGACTTCTTTTCAATTTTTACCTAAGGTTGTGAATTCTAACAATATTAGTAGAGAAATTGTTGTCCCTTCTTTATGTCCTAATCCTAAGAATTCTTTGGAGAAATCCTTACATTCTTTGGATGTGGTAAAAGTTTTGAAATATTATGTGGAAGCTACTAAAAATTTCAGGAAGACTTCTAGTCTATTTGTTTTATTTTCTGGTCCTAGGAAAGGTCAGAAAGCTTCTGCTATTTCCGTGGCTTCTTGGTTGAAACTTTTGATTCATCAAGCTTATTTGGAGTCGGGTCAAACCCCGCCTCAGAGAATTACAGCTCATTCTACTAGATCAGTCTCTACTTCATGGGCTTTTAAGAATAAAGCTTCAGTTGATCAGATTTGCAAAGCAGCCACTTGGTCCTCTTTGCATACATTTACTAAATTCTACCATTTTGATGTATTTGCTTCTTCGGAAGCAGTTTTTGGTAGAAAAGTTCTTCAGGCAGCTGTTTCAGTTTGATTCTTCTGCTTTTTGATTTAAGTTTTTTTCTTTCAAAAGTAAAAATAACTTATTTTTGGGTTGTGGATTATTTTCTCAGCGGAATATGGCTGTTTTTTGTTTTATTCCCTCCCTCTCTAGTGACTCTTGAGTGGAAGACTCCACATCTTGGGTATTGATATCCCATATGTCACTAGCTCATGGACTCTTGCCAATTACATGAAAGAAAACATAATTTATGTAAGAACTTACCTGATAAATTCATTTCTTTCATATTGGCAAGAGTCCATGAGGCCCACCCTTTTTATGGTGGTTATGATTTTTTGTATAAAGCACAATTATTTCCAAATTTCCTATGTTGATGCTTTCTACTCCTTTCTTTATCACCCCACTGCTTGGCTATTCGTTAAACTGAATTGTGGGTGTGGTGAGGGGTGTATTTATAGGCATTTTGAGGTTTGGGAAACTTTGCCCCACCTGGTAGGATTGTATATCCCATATGTCACTAACTCATAGACTCTTGCCAATATGAAAGAAATGAATTTATCAGGTAAGTTCTTACATAAATTATGTTATTTTATACCTACTCGTTTTCTGCATAAACTAAAATAATAATTTTTCATTTTAATTGAACCATGTAAGAAAAAAAAAATATACATATTGCTGTCTTAAAGGAAATAATGACAACCTTGCTGCAATTTACTATGTTCATCATAGAATATGACACAGAAATGTAATGATTTTTTTTGCATTTCATTTGGTGGCGTTTTGTCATATTATGATGTTTCTGCAATCTAAACTTATTTTTTGTTCTGCTGAACGAAATGAGGAATAATGTGTGTGGGTACCTCACAGAAAAAATGTGTAAATGCAATGAGGGCCAAACAACTGAAAACACTTCTAGCCCAGGGGGTGCGTGAAAATGGCTTAGCAGCCAAAAGCATTAATGTTCCTTTAAGGTAAAATAAGCAGTTCACCACCACAGACTGACTGTACCTTAACCTAGCTTCAAATTGGCTACTTCTTCTCAAATGTCTAGACAAACCATTAACCACAGCACCCAAGGAAAAGGGGAAATAATCATTCAGAAAGAGATACGATGGTACCAGACAAGTACTTCAATAAAGAGCTGACAAAGTATATCTAACCCTGTAACTAGAATACAACATTTCTCATGACCTGGACATTCTATAAGTGACTTGTTTATTTTAATTCTAAGTGGTAACTTTATCAGGACACAAGGGCATGGGAACTGAAATACATTTTAGCAAACACAATCATTTTTATCATGACATGCTGTCTATACATATTTACAAATATGAAAAAATACAGCCTCTGAACAATATATAACTAATATGTATAAGATATTTCTGAATAAATACCTTAGTTCAGTACGCGCTGAACTCTCATTTCACTAACCAGATACTCTAGTCCATCTATTTTTATAAATGTACTTTCTGAAAACTCTATGGAAAAAGTGGACTGTACAAATTCTGATAATAGCCAGCAAAATATTTATTTTAATTATTTTTTTTATTTCCCCAGCTAGTTTGCTCAGCAAGTAAGCGGCCAAGGGTGGGGTACAAATAAACAAAAGTACTGTTGTTTTAGCTTCCAGTAACAAAATACTAGGGGCTAGATTACGAGTGTAGTGCAAATTTACGATCCCACTCAGTGCTTTATCTATGCTCAACTTTTTTTACCATTGCGTGCCCATTTGCGCACGTTTAACTGGTTGCAAGTAAAATGTTTGCACTCTCACGGTCGCATCCTCGCACAGAATAAAAAACTTTGCGAAGTTACGAAAGCAAGATCGTATTCCACCATAGACTTTAATGGAGTCTCGTTTTTAACAACAACAAAAAATAGCAACCAGTTTGCACAAACACAAGCGCAGGATTGCAGTGGGATATATGTATGTATTTGTATACATATGTATATCTATATTTATATGTGTATATATGGCTGTAAATACATATATACAAATATAAATACATATATACACATATAAATACATATATACAAATATCAATACATATATACACATATAAATACATATATACAAATATAAATACATATATACACATATAAGTACATATATACAAATATAAATACATATATACACATATAAATACATATATACAAATATAAATACATATATACTCATATAAATACATATATACAAATATCAATACATATATACATATGTTTAGAAATACATATTTTTTTTTCTAACATATGACAGCTCCTATCTTTGAGGCCTTATAACATTTTTGTGCAATTTTTTAAAAAATAATTTTCATTAGATAGTGTTATTATGAGTGTAACTGTATTGTGTAAAGCATTTTTGATGTGTTTTGTGAAACTTTTTTGACTTGTGTAACAGTTAACCAGAGCTCTGAAGTTGCGGTAATCATTCTAGCGTAAATCATGACTGCACTCAAGCGATCTTGTTTACTTTCAACTTGTAATACTTGCATAATTTAACTTGAGCACAAATGGCCTTGAAAACGATATCACTCCACTCGTAATCTAGCCCTTAAAGCTTTCGTTAATTTTAATATATAAATAATATATATATCAGCAACTGAACAGTGGATTGCAAATGAGCTGCATACAAGTACTATAAAAAGCATTTAAAACAGTATTTATTTTTTATTTTTGTAAGCAAATTGTATTGCTGTTTTGCTTTGCAGACCAGCAATATGCAACTTAAAAAGTCTCTTAAGAATCATATCTCATTTGCTGTGGCCAAATAGGGACAAATATAGACAAATAGAGACAAATAGAGACAAATAGAGACAAATAGAAACAGATATAGACAAATAGAGACAAATATAGACAAATAGGGACAAATATAGACAAATAGAGACAAATATAGACAAATAGAGACAGATATAGACAAATAGGGACAAATATAGACAAATATAGACAAATACAAACAGAAAGAGAAGCAGTCTGCCAGGAATAAACAACAGCTCAGTGGCTTGTTCTAGGGCCAGGTAACCACCTGGGAGTAGCTTCTTTTAGCCCAATTGTGCTTTTCACAGAGAAAAACTTTTCTGAAGTATATCAGTCTAATCCCGTCTAACAAGGTCAGTCCAGCCCTTAAATACCAGGCAATTCTTCTCTGAGCAAGGGAAATGGCAACCCCAGACAATATAGACAAACTATTGTACTGATCAAAAGCAATTACTGTGTATAATGTTGCAGGGTGAGGATTTGCGCACTATAGCATCACTGAGACAGTGAAAATACCCACACAGTTCAGAGTTAAATTACAGGAAAATGGATCAAATACATTATCACAATGCATTATTATATACTGTTACAATGAACTTGTTTTTATTTTGTATTAAAAATTATGGACACTAAAACTTTAAATTAATATTAATATATATATATATATATACACACACACACACACACACACATATATATATATACAGGGAGTGCAGAATTATTAGGCAAATTAGTATTTTGACCACATCATCCTCTTTATGCATGTTGTCTTACTCCAAGCTGTATAGGCTCGAAAGCCTACTACCAATTAAGCATATTAGGTGATGTGCATCTCTGTAATGAGAAGGGGTGTGGTCTAATGACATCAACACCCTATATCAGGTGTGCATAATTATTAGGCAACTTCCTTTCCTTTGGCAAAATGGGTCAAAAGAAGGACTTGACAGGCTCAGAAAAGTCAAAAATAGTGAGATATCTTGCAGAGGGATGCAGCACTCTTAAAATTGCAAAGTTTCTGAAGCGTGATCATCGAACAATCAAGCGTTTCCTTCAAAATAGTCAACAGGGTCGCAAGAAGCGTGTGGAAAAACCAAGGCGCAAAATAACTGCCCATGAACTGAGAAAAGTCAAGCGTGCAGCTGCCAAGATGCCACTTGCCACCAGTTTGGCCATATTTCAGAGCTGCAACATCACTGGAGTGCCCAAAAGCACAAGGTGTGCAATACTCAGAGACATGGCCAAGGTAAGAAAGGCTGAAAGACGACCACCACTGAACAAGACACACAAGCTGAAACGTCAAGACTGGGCCAAGAAATATCTCAAGACTGATTTTTCTAAGGTTTTATGGACTGATCAAATGAGAGTGAGTCTTGATGGGCCAGATGGATGGGCCCGTGGCTGGATTGGTAAAGGGCAGAGAGCTCCAGTCCGACTCAGACGCCAGCAAGGTGGAGGTGGAGTACTGGTTTGGGCTGGTATCATCAAAGATGAGCTTGTGGGGCCTTTTCGGGTTGAGGATGGAGTCAAGCTCAACTCCCAGTCCTACTGCCAGTTTCTGGAAGACACCTTCTTCAAGCAGTGGTACAGGAAGAAGTCTGCATCCTTCAAGAAAAACATGATTTTCATGCAGGACAATGCTCCATCACATGCGTCCAAGTACTCCACAGCGTGGCTGGCAAGAAAGGGTATAAAAGAAGAAAATCTAATGACATGGCCTCCTTGTTCACCTGATCTGAACCCCATTGAGAACCTGTGGTCCATCATCAAATGTGAGATTTACAAGGAGGGAAAACAGTACACCTCTCTGAACAGTGTCTGGGAGGCTGTGGTTCCTGCTGCACGCAATGTTGATGGTGAACAGATCAAAACACTGACAGAATCCATGGATGGCAGGCTTTTGAGTGTCCTTGCAAAGAAAGGTGGCTATATTGGTCACTGATTTGTTTTTGTTTTGTTTTTGAATGTCAGAAATGTATATTTGTGAATGTTGAGATGTTATATTGGTTTCACTGGTAAAAATAAATAATTGAAATGGGTATATATTTATTTTTTGTTAAGTTGCCTAATAATTATGCACAGTAATAGTCACCTGCACACACAGATATCCCCCTAAAATAGCTAAAACTAAAAACAAACTAAAAACTACTTCCAAAACTATTCAGCTTTGATATTAATGAGTTTTTTGGGTTCGTTGAGAACATGGTTGTTGTTCAATAATAAAATTAATCCTCAAAAATACAACTTGCCTAATAATTCTGCACTCCCTGTATATATATATATATATATATATATATATATATATATATATATATATATATATATATATATATATATATATATATATATATATATATATATACCGTATATATATATATATACACACACACAATATTCACTAAATAATCTTTGCTTATATGTAAATATCATTCTATCTGGCATTTATTTAATATTTAATGTCCCTTTAAATTAGTTTTTACAGATATTTTCTATAAATGCCCTTGTTCAGCTTTTTCAGATTTCAAACTATAACAGTTGTCAGAATTATATATAATTAAATGATTAATCAGCTACATATTACCTTGTAATTACTGGGCACTTTTCCCGCTTTTCTTGCTTTAATTTATCAATGAAAATTTTATTTTTTACATTATCCTATTGATACACAGTGTTTGCTAGATTTATCTACAAACTCATTTATATCTATATCTAAGTGGCCACGGCAAATGTGTTTGTCCCTGGACTGCAAAATTTAATTATTTTTTTTAAATGACAGTTCAAATGCTTTTAAAACAGATATTTTTTATGCAGATCTTTTACAATGAAACCCAATTTTTTTTCATGATTCAGACAATAAATCAGCTGTTGGCATTTATCATTGCACAAGCAGTTCTGGTGAATTGCTAATGCAATGCCGCCCCCTGCAGATTCGCAGCCAACCGGCAGCTAGCAGGGGGTGTCAATCAACCCGATCATATTCGATCGGGCGGATTGCAGACCGCAGCCTCAGAGGTAGCAGACAAGTTAAGGAGCAGCGGTCTTAATTCCTGTTTCCGCGGAAACAGGGGTATACGGCTCCATTCAGGCCATGATAAATCGGCCCCAATGCATACAATTTAAAAAAAAAATCAATTTATTTTTGTTATCATATTTCATTCTCATGTTTTGTTTTTTTATTGAAGAGATATCTAGATAGTTAGCGTGAACATTTCTAGAGCATTACATGACAGAAAAAGCTATATAGGAGCGCCAAAAGGCTAAGGTATAATACAGGTGCCGGTATTCTGGAATACCAAACTCTATCAATAACAGATGATGTCTTAGATAGTAAAAACAATTTATTACAATATTTGCCGTTAAAATTGGGTTAAAAATACAACTTCTAATATGACGAGAATATCAATAAAAGATAATAATGGGGATAATAAATAACCTAAAAACTGATATGGTTTAGGATGATTAAAACCTGTTACACACAACGGCTCAAACAACAGCTCAAACAGATAATCTCATCTAATATGGCTAATGTGACAAAAGTGGGAGGTAAATTTACCACCCGGTTTTGGTCATAACATCAGCAAAGGTCCTTATAGGTAAATATCAATGTGGTAATGTACCACAAAAAACGGATACCAATTTGATAAATGGATACCACAATAATAATGGAAAGTGATAAATTACATAAAATATATATATATATGAAAAACTTGGTGAATACAATGTATAACTCTAAGGTGACAGATTTAAAAACAGTATGAAAAATACAATGTGAAAAAATACAATATGTAGATGTGTTTATAACACAAAATGTGTGAAAAAAATGGATCAATACCGTTTTATCCAAAGGGTGTTAGAAAAAAAATAAATATATATATCAAAAAGGAACAATATGACAAATGTTATTAGTGAATCGAACCAAAAATCAATATGAAAACAAATGTACCATAAGGTGAATGTGAACATACAATTATAACAATGTATTGACCATATAGGACTAACTTGCCCTCTTAGGTTACTATTAGGTAGGGCCTAAAGTGCCCAGTGAATATGCGACAATATTGATGTGATTATAACAATAATATTTAACATAAAATAACCAACATATAATCATAGAATAACAGTCTGGGTCAGATTGTTCCCAATCTGATTAATCCTTAAAGATATCCAAAAATGTCAATAAGTTAGAAAGAGTCACTGAGTGTAAAATCCTAAGGAATATGTCCTGATCCAGTATCCTAGTCTGTTGAATTCATGGACCTGAAATCAAAGAGAGAAAAATACTCAACAATAAGGGCCTATGGGGTGTAGCTTATCGGTAAATTAACTTACCCTAAATGCCAAAAAGTCCTGGTAGTATATGAAGCCTCACAAATCTTTCTAGGTAGTTTATGCGTTTCGGCCCAACAAAAGGGCCTTTTTCAAGAAAGGCCCATGTTTTCAACAGACTAGGATACTGGATCAGGACATATTCCTTAGGATTTTTCACTCAGTCACTCTTTCTGACTTATTGACATTTTTGGATATCTTTAAGGATTAATCAGATTGGGACCAATCTGACTCAGACTGTTATTCTATGATTATATGTTGGTTATTTAATGTTAAATATTATTGTTATAATCACATCAATATTGTCGCATATTCACTGGGCACTTTAGGCCCTACCTAATAGTAACCTAAGAGGGCAAGTTAGTCCTATATGGTCAATACATTGTTATAATTGTATGTTCACATTCACCTTATGGTACATTTGTTTTCATATTGATTTTTGGTTCGATTCACTAATAACATTTGTCATATTGTTCTTTTTTGATATATATATATTTTTTTTTTCTAACACCCTTTGGATAAAACGGTATTGATCCATTTTTTTCACACATTTTGTGTTATAAACACATCTACGTATTGTATTTTTTCACATTGTATTTTTCATACTGTTTTTAAATCTGTCACCTTAGAGTTATACATTGTATTCACCAAGTTTTTCATATATATATATATATTATGTAATTTATCACTTTCCATTATTATTTTGGTATCCATTTATCAAATTGGTATCCGTTTTTTGTGGTACATTACCACATTGATATTTACCTATAAGGATCTTTGCTGATGTTATGACCAAAACCGTGTGGTAAAGTTACCTCCCACTTTTGTCACATTAGCCATATTAGATGAGATTATCTGTTTGAGCTGTTGTTTGAGCCGTTGTGTGTAACAGGTTTTAATCATCCTAAACCATATCAGTTTTTAGGTTATTTATTATCCCTATTATTATCTTTTATTGATATTCTCGTCATATTAGAAGTATTTTTTTTATAGTAGATAAGGTTGAAAAAAGACTGAAGTCCATCGAGTTCAACCTATACAAATCTAAAATACTTACAAAAAGCTCCAGTTAAGCTTAAATAACCCCATTAAAATGTGACCCATTTAATACTAGCAATCATATCCATGAATTTTGTTTATATACAGAAATTTATCCAGACTATTTTTAAATGTATCTATGGTATTGGCATTCACTACCTCCTTTGGTAATGAGTTCCACAATTTTATTGCTCTTACAGTGAAAAAACGTTTCCGTTGCAGGAGATTAAATCTCCTTTCCTCCAACCTTAAATTATGACCTCTTGTCAGAACCAATTTTCTTGGAATAAAAAGAGCTTCTGCCATCTCTGTATATGGGCCTTGAATATATTTATATAAAGTAATCATGTCACCTCTCAAGCACCTTTTTTCTAAAGAGAACAGACCCAGTTTGGCTAGCCTCTCCTCATAGGTTAATTTCTCCAATCCCCTTATTAGCTTTGTGGCCCTTCTCTGAACTTTTTCTAGTTCTGCAATATCTTTTTTAGCAATCGGTCCCCAGAACTGCACTCCAAACTCAAGGTGAGGTCTTACCAGGGCTTTATATAATGACAGAATTATGCTTTCCTCCCTTGAATCAATGCCTCTTTTAATACATGCTAGTATCTTATTAGCCTTTGAAGCCGCTGCCCTGCATTGTGCACTCATTTTTAGCTTGTTATCTATTACTACTCCCAAATCCCTTTCCTCCTGTGTTTGGCTAAGTCTTGTCCCATTTAAAAAATACATAGCCTGCTTATTTTTACTTCCAAAATGTAGAACCTTACATTTTTCCGTATTAAATCTCATTTTCCATTCACTTGCCCATAGTTCTAATTTTTGCAAATCCCTTTGCAAAGAGAGTTCATCCTGCTCTGACCTAATGACCTTACTTAACTTAGTATCATCTGCAAAAATAGAGATGTCGCTATTTAATCCTTGCTCCAAGTCATTTATAAAAATATTAAAAAGAACAGGGCCCAGTACTGATCCCTGGGGGACGCCACTGATTACCTTTGTCCAATCTGAGTATGATCCATTTACTGCTACTCGTTGCTCCCTATCTTTTATCCAGTTATTTATCCATGAGCTAACATTTTCAGCTATTCCCAGTCCCTTAATTTTGTGCATTAATCTCTCATGTGGCACTGTATCGAATGCCTTTGCAAAATCTAAGTATATCACATCAACTGATTCCCCTTTATCTATATTTTTACTTACTTCCTCGTAGAATCTAATTAGATTAGTTTGACATGATCTATTTCTCCTAAAGCCATGCTGATTAGAACTCATAATCTTGTTTACACGAATATGCTCATCAATATAATCCCTTATAATCCCTTCAAATATCTTCCCCACTATTGATGTCAGACTAACTGGTCTATAGCTTCCTGGATCATCCCTGCTTCCCTTTTTGAAGAGTGGCACCACATCAGCTTTACGCCAATCCTGGGGTACCATGCCTGAGGATAATGAGTCTTGAAAAATTAAGAGTAAAGGTTTGTCTATAACAGTGCTAAGTTCACTTAACACCCTTGGGTGTATTCCATCTGGGCCTGGAGTTTTATTTACCTTAATATTTTTTAGTTTTTTCCTGATATCCTCTAAACAAAACCCAGTTAGTGGTATGGACTGGCATGTTCTATTCTGTTCCAAAGTATCATTCAATGGTTCCTCTCTTGTGTATACTGAAGAAAAAAACTGGTTTAGTACCTCAGCCTTTTCCCTGTCATTATTTATCATGCTACCCTCCACACATTTTAATGTACCTATATTATCCTTCTTAGATTTTTTGCTATTTATGTACTTAAAGAACCTTTTAGGGTTAGACTTAGAATCCTTGGCAATTAATTTTTCATTTTCAATTTTGGCTAATTTGATTGCTTTTTTGCATGCTTTGTTACATTCCTTATAAATATTGTATGCTGAGTCTGTGCTATTTTCTTTTAATAATTTAAATGCCCTACGTTTTTTCCTAATTTCTTTTAACACATTTTTATTTAGCCATAACGGCTTATTTTTTTTTATTTTTATTTTTATAACCATATGGTATGTATTGATATGTATATTTATTTAACAAATTTTTAAATATTATCCATTTATCCTCTGTATTTTTATTAGAAAATACATTGTCCCAATTTATATTATTTAATGTATTTTTAACCCAATTTTAATGGCAAATATTGTAATAAATAGTTTTTACTATCTAAGACATCATCTGTTATTGATAGAGTTTGGTATTCCAGAATACCGGCACCTGTATTATACCTTAGCCTTTTGGCGCTCCTATATATCCACCATTGTATATCTCACCAGACCTGTTAGGGGGTCTTCTTTATAGTGCAGCAGGTATATAGTCCTAGGCGCTAACTGCTTCTCCCTCCTTTTTATGACAGGAAAAGCTGCTGACACCTACTGTTCTTGAAAATGTATAACAAGTTATAAAACAACTGCCGTGTATTGCTCCAATCACGTGCACGCTCCTACACATTCCTATCTGCTTTTCAACAAAGGATACCAAGAGAACAAATTTGATCATAGAAGTACATTGGATTTTTCTTTTAATTTTGCACTCTATTTGAATCATGATTTTTTTTTTTTTTTTTTTTTTTTGGTGTTTTATGTGCCTTTAATTTCTTATATATAAAATATCTTTGAAGGGATATGAAAATCTAAATTTTGATTACATGATTCAGATAAAGCGTGTGATTTTAAACAACTTTCCAATTTATTTCTATAATCAATTTTTCTTTATTCTCTTGTTATCTTTTGTTGAAAAGCAGGGACATATGCTTAGGAGCCGGCCCATTTCTGGAGCACTATATGGCAGCAGTTTTGCAAGAACGTTTTCCATTTGTCGGTGCACTAGATGGCAGCACTATGTAGTGCTTCAGAGACCTACCTAGGTATCTCTTCAACAAAGAAAATCATGGGAACAAAGCAAATTTGATAAAATAAGTAAATTGGAAACTTTTTTAAAATTGTTTGCTCTGATTGAATCACAAACATTTTTTGGGGGGGTTTCATATCCCTTTAATGTCGGCAAAGAACAAATAATATTCTCCATCTCAGGAAATCCATAAAGATGATAGTTTTCTTTCCCAACTGTACTGTTGCATACAGATAAGGTCAGATTTCTGTAGAAACACGGTTTTATCAATGCAATTTTTTCCAATTCTAGAAAGGCAATTACTGTAATTCACCATTGTCTATTATTTCTATAGGCAAACACACTGGGAATCACAGGGATATGGATGATATATCTGTTGCTAGCTTTGTTCTGCACATGTAACTGGAAGCTTGCTCCTTTTAAGGACTGATAACTTGGCAGCTAAATGTGGGGTAAGAATTTGCTGTTTATCAGAGATTACTGTATTATCTTTTACGTCAAACCTGTGAGTCATGGGCTATAGTACAATACAGTGTTTTGGTTTTACGTTTTTTATTTTTGCATTGCAATGAATTCAGGAGATTTCTGCTGTTGCAACAGATTGCCAAGTAATTGCTAGAAAACATTGTAAATTATCATAGATGAGACAAGTGGTGTTAACAAAAGATAGGACGTGGAGGCGTTTAACAGAGAAAAATGACAGACACTAAAACCTTGAACTGTTTACATATTTCTGCTTCCCTTTTGTAACTATATTACATCCTTACAGGGACTAAAGGAAAGCACCAGTCTTTTGTCAAGTAATTTGTGGTAATTTGCTGATTCTAACTATTCAGGTTAAATTGGACAATTAAATACAGTTTTATTTGGGTGCACGTGCACATAAATTGACATTGGTTTAGCTATTTAATAATGAATAATGCTTTATATATTAGTCTGTCTGACATACAGAAATTAGTTTTTTGGCAATTAAATTTTAATGTGTATTTTTCTCAATCATGTTGCCCAGCATGGGATAGACAGTATAAAACAATAGGAGCAAGCTAGATTTTTTAGTAGTTTAGTAGTTCTACTTAAAGGGACAAAAAAACTAAACATTTTTCCTTGATGATTCAGATAAAGCATGTGACAACTTTGCAGTTTATTTCTATTATCTAATTTGTTCTGTTTTCTTGGTATATTTTGTTCAAAGGGATACCTAGGTATACTCAGAAGCTACTGTTTGGTGGCTGCACATATATATATATATATATATATATATATATATATATATATATATATATATATATATATATATAGCGGGTATTGAAAAGAATCACCACCCTTGAAAATAAAAAACAGAATCACTGAGTTGGAAAAAGGATCACCCCCTCCTAAAATTACTTGTAAACTCAATCAGGTGTAGCTAATCACCTTCTCAACTGCACACACAAAGCCATTTGACCTTCAACTGTGACCAACTGTGGGCATATTGATTAGCTCAGCATGAAAAAAGCTTTCCTGGAGTATCTCGGTCCCTGGTAGTGCAACTGAAACAAACAATCAAATATGGGTGGCAAGGCACAGTCAAAAGATCTCTGGGATAATGTTGTGGTCAGGCACAAGTCAGGAGATGGATACAAGAAAATATCAAAGGCTTTATTAATGCCTAGAAGCACAGTGAAGTCTATTATTAAGAAGTGGAAGGTATTTGGTACAACACAGACCATCTCTGGATCAGGACGTCGCTCCAAACTGGATTAAAGAGCCAGGAGGAAACTGGTCAGAGAGGCTACCAAGAGGCCCACAGCAACTCTGAAACAATTGCAGGAATTTATGACAAAGAGTGGTCATTGTGTGCATGTAACAACAATATCACAAATTATCCACAAATGTGGCTTGTATGGGAGGGTTGCAAGAAAAAAGCCACTCCTCAAGAAAGGTCACATGCAGTCACAACTGAGCTTTGCCATAACAGACATAGGAGATTCTAAGGCCACGTGGAAAAAGGTGTTATGGTCAGATGAGACTAAAATTGAATTATTTGGCCTCAACACCAAATGATATGTCTGGAGGAAATCCAATACAGCTCACCATCCAAATAACACCATACCTACAGTAAAGCATGGAGGTGGTAATATCCTGTTATGTGGGTGTTTCTCTGCAGGCACTGGAGCACTTGTCAGGATAGAAGAACAAATGAATGAGGTAAAATATCTTCAAATTCTTGAGGAAAATCTGCTGCCCTCTGTCAGGAAGTTGTCAATGGGAAGAAGGTTTACCTTCCAACATGGAACTCAGTTAGTGTGTTTGCACCTAAAATGTTTACTAAAATAGTTAACAAAGTCTTAAAATGGATAACACAAACCCAATAGTTTTAAATGATATATCTTAAACAAGATCAAATATTATGCTTCACTAGTTAAAATGAAAGAGGCATGTTGCACATACAAAACATAAAATATATGTAACATAAACTAATATCTGTAGCATAAATAGCAATCTGGACTAAAGAGCCTTAAAATATACTAAAATTATCTCTTTAACATCAGGATATATATTATCTCTCCAGTTAAATAAACTTGAAACTGAAGTATATGATTAAAGAAGCATGTGAAAAGGATGCTAATAAGAATGTTTAACTATACTGATACTTAATAGTAAATACACAATTAAGTAAAATAAACCTTACTGTGTGACTGGCCAGTCATAAACAACTAATCCTAAAATAAACTTAATACCTGATTTATAGGAACAAAAATGTCTTAGTGGTTAAAAGTAACTTAATATATACACTCAATATTCAGAATAGAGATCTTTTAAGGATACTAAAAAGGGTCACAATCCTAATGTTGTCACAATATTTATTAATGTCCAGGACTTGAACTTCAAAATTATCTGTTAATATGTCCGTTTTTCTTAAAAGAGGTATTGTATTATAGCATATGAGGATATTCCTAAAGTCAATGTTGAATTTTAGAAATTAAAATAATAGTTGCTAGCAAATACCGGTAAGTGCTTTTTCAGCTATCTGTGTCCTTTTAGAGATCTTACGGCTATCCGGATTGCAAGAATCCTACTGTGGACTGTTTCCCCTTTCAAAGGGTCTCCTGGTGATTCCTCCGATCTCTACTTTGTCCAGCGTCCTTTAGAACGCTATCGGAAGTTCACTCTGACCTCAGGGATTCAGACCATACTCCGTTCCGGTCTGTATGCTGGAATTGCCGTATCTCCAAAATTTGCACAGCTGATTAGTTTGTACGCTACACGTTTCAGCTGTATCCACAGCCTTTGTCAAGCGATAGCTGTAAGATCTCTTAAAAAACACAGACAGCTGAAAAATCAATTACCGGTATTTGTTAGCAACTATTCTTTTAATTTCTAAAATTCAACATTGACTTTAGGAATATCCTCATATGCTATAATACAATACCTCTTTTAAGAAAAAACGGACATATTAACGGATAATTTTGAAGTTCAAGGATTGTGACCCTTTTTAGTATCCTTAAAAGATCTCCATTCTGAATATTGAGTGTATCTTTTAAATTACTTTTAACCACTAAGACATTTTTGTTCCTATAAATCAGGTATTAAGTTTATTTTAGGATTAGTTGTTAATGACTGGCCAGTCACACAGTATGGTTTATTTTACTTAATTGTGTATTTACTATTAGGTATCAGTATAGTTAAACATTCTTATTAGCGTCCTTTTAACCTGCTTCTTTGATCATATACTTCAGTTTCAAGTTTATTTAACTGGAGAGATAATAAATATCCTGATGTTAAAGAGATAATTTTAGTATATTTTAAGGCTCTTTAGTCCAGATTGCTATTTATGCTACAGATATTATTATATGTTACATATATTTTATGTTCTGTATGTGCAACATGTCTCATTCATTTTAACTAGTAAAGCATAATATTTGATCTTATTTAAGATATATCATTTTAAAATATTGGGTTTGTGTTATCCATTTTAAGACTTTGTTAACTATTTTAGTAAACATTTTAGGCGCAACCACACTAACTGTGTTTCTAATTTGGTTTCTATATTTGCCAATTTTTTGAGTTTTTATTGGTATAGTTTGGTTGTTTAGTGGATTTACACTTATAAAATTATTTTACTATTTTCATACCCTCTTTTTCCTGTTACCTTCCAACATGACAATGACCCAAAGCACACAGCAAACATGACCACACAGTGTTTTAAGGAGAAAAAACCCATTGAATATCTGTGGCATGACTTGAAGACTGCATTCCACAAACAGTCACCATCAAATGTAACAAAACTGGAGCAGTTCTGCAAAGAAGAGTGGACAAATATTGCACAGTCTAGATGTGCAAAGTTAGTAGAGACAAATCCCAACAGCCTAAAGGCTGTAATTAAAGCAAAAGGTGGTTCAACAAAATACTGACACAACTTGGTAACCCTAGTTGTAGATAGGGGCACACAATGGTCCCATGTAGGTCTCCATCTTAGACCCTGCCCTTGAACCAGTCATATACATTTTTCCCAACTGAGCAGTCATGATATCCCCTTGGATGGATTTGACGCGAGATTGATCTGCCGTAGTTAACAAAGCGTCAAGATAGTCAAATGTCAGATTGTCGAACTTTACCTATTCATAAACACTCTCTCTCCTCCCTGCACCTTGTCTCAAAAGCAGTCTCATTACTGCAAATCTGTATCTCATCTCATGTCACTCTCCCTGTTGCTTTTACTAACTGCTGGTGTCATCTCCCCTAATCCTGGTCCCCAGCAACTGCCTAGTTGTCAGAGTTTTTTTTTTTAGTCTGTGGGCACATCCATGTGTACCATCCCACAGACTCAAAAAAAAAACTCTGACAACCTTACTCACATTCCTCTTGCATCAAAAGTCACTACCCCTTTCACTTGTGAACTCTGGAACTCTCGCTCTGTTTGCAACAAACTCACTTCTATACATGACCTCTTTATCTCCCACTCCCTCAACCTTCTGGCCCTAACAGAAACCTGTCTCTCTCCCCTTGACACAGCATCCACTGCTGCTCTGTCACATGGGGTCTCCACTTCAGCCACACTCCTAGGTCTGGTAATAGACAAGGAGGTAGTGTAGGTATTTTACTTTCCTCTCATTGCACCTTTCAACAAATACATCCCATCTCACATTTTCCTCATTTGAAACCCACATGATTCGCTTATTCTTTCCTCTTTCTATACGTGTTGCAGTCATATACCGTCCCTATACCCATATACCCCCTGGCTCCTCAACTCAATTTCTAGATCACTTGGCTGTCTGGCTACCTTATTTCCTTTCCTCAGACACCCCTTCCCTCATTCTTGGTGACTTCAACATCCCTCTTGACAATCCCACTACCTTCTCTGAAAAACAACTTCTGCAACTCACTTCCTCTTTCGGTTTGTCACAATGGACTGATTCTCCCACTCACAAAGATGGTCACTTCCTTGACCTGATCTTTAGCTATCGATGCACTCTCTCAAACTTCACAAACTCACCCTTTCCTCTTTCTAACCGCCATCTCCTTACTTGCAACATATCATCCCTCCCTACAACTTTCCCTCCTTCTGCTCCTCACACCAAACTTCAAAGAAGCATTATGTCATTAGATCAACAACAGCTTTCTAATTCCCTCAAACCTCTCCTCTCATCCTTCTCCTCCTTTTCCTGCCCTGACCAATCTATCTGCCACTATAACTCCACCCTTACATCCATCCTTGACAATCTCGCCCCTCTTACCATAGCTCGGAAATCAAACACTCATCCTCAGCCCTGGCATACTCCTCTCACACGATACCTACGCAGATGTTCCTGTACTGCTGAGTGGCACTGGAGAAAATCTAGGAATTCAGCTGATTTTCAACATTACAAATTTATCTTGAACTCCTACTATTCTGCCCTTAATTTCCATAAGCAACATTACTTCTCTACTCTTATCTCTAATCTTTCTTCAAACCCCAAATGTTTGTTCTGCACTTTCAATACCCTTCTCCGCCCTCCCCCACCTCCTAATACAACTTCTCTGTCAGCTCAAGACTTTGCCAGCCACTTCAATAACAAAATCGACTCCATCAGAAATGATATCAGCTCTCAACATAATTCCTTTCTCTCACCCCCTCAAATGCTCTCAATCAATCACAACCCACATAACCTTAAACTTAGCTCATTCTCCCCTGTCACTGAGGAAGAAGTTTCGGCACTTATACTGCGCTCTCACCTCACTACCTGTCCCCTTGACCCTATCCCCTCACAGTTACTCCCCTCCCTCTCTGCTACCCTCACCCCTATACTCACACACACTTTCAACCTATCCCTACCTCCCCATCCAACTACCGCCCTATTTCCCTCCTCCCTCTTGCATCAAAGCTTCTCGAAAAACTAGTTTATGCACGTCTATCCCATTTCCTTACAATAAACTCCCTCCTTGACCCACTGCAATCTGGATTTTGTCCCCATCACTCCACAGATACAGCAATTGTTAACGTTACCAACGACCTACTTACAGCAAAATCAAAAGGCCACTTCTCTCTGCTTATCCTCCTTGATCTTTCCACAGCCTTTGACACTGTTGACCACCCTCTTTTGCTCCAAACCCTCCAATCCTTCGGCATGTGTGACACAGCCCTCTCATGGCTCTCTTCCTACCTGTCAAACGGTACCTTTAGTGTAGCCTTCTCTGGGGCCTCCTCTGCCCCGTCACCACTTTCTGTCAGAGTACCGCAAGGCTCTGTCCTCGGTCCCCTTCTCTTCTCAATCTACACGTCATCAGTAGGTTCCCTAATAAAGTCCCATGGTCTACAATATCATTTGTATACCGACGACACCCAAATCTACTTCTCTGCACCAGACCTATCTCCTTCCTTGCTAACCCGTGTCACTAACTGTCTTTCTCACATCTCTAACTGGATGTCCTCTCACTACCTCAAGCTAAATCTCTCCAAAACTGAGCTCCTTATTTCCCCCCCTTCCTCAAAACTCTCCGCCCCCAATCTCTCTATAACTGTCGACAACTCCATCATTACCCCTACCCCGCACGCCCGATGTCTTGGGGTCACATTTTACTCAGATCTTTCTTTCACTCCTCACATTCAGTCCTTGTCTAAAGCCTGCCGCTTCCACCATAAAAACATCTCTAAAATTAGACACTTCCTTACGCAAGACACAACTAAGATTTTAATCCACTCTCTCATTCTTTCCTGCCTTGATTACTGCAACTCTGTCCTCTCTGGTCTCCCCACCTGCCACCTAGCTCCTTTACAATACATAATGAATGCCTCTGCCAGACTCATCTTCCTTACACGTCGCTCTTCATCTGCTGCACCTCTCTGCCAATCCCTTCACTGGCTTCCTCTTGCCTCTGGGATCAAACACAAAATTCTCATTCTGACATACAAAGCCCTCAACTGCACTGCTCCCCCCTATATCTCAGACCTTGTCTCCAGATACTCTCCCTCCGTCCCCTTCGCTCTGCTCATGACCTCCTACTCTCCTCCTCTCTTGTCACCTCATCACACTCCCATTTACAGGACTTCTCCAGACTGGCTCCCATCTTGTGGAACTCTCTGCTTTGCTCCACAAGACTCTCTTCTAGTTTTAAAAGCTTCAAGTGTTCCCTAAAGACTCTACTGTTCAGGGATGCATACAACCTACACTAACCTTTCCTAATACCAGTTCCTCTCCTCCATTGCTATCCCCTGAACCCCCTTAGCATGTAAGCCTAAGAGTCCAGCTGTTTGTAGATCACCTTCTTAAGAGCTGACTACAACAGTGCAACTATTGGCAGGGCCCTCTACCCATTTGATCCCTATAATTGTTTTGTTGTACTCCCCCTTTGTTTATAGCACTGCAAAATCTGTTGGCGCTCTACAAATAACCGATAATAATAAATAATAAATGTTGAAATGTGTGACGAAATATACGCTCCCGCAATCTCAATCCGACGCAGATCGATGCTTGCATCATTACAGATTTTTTGAATTCACATTCGACTCTATTTGACCCTTTTATTTATCAAATATTTAACAGGTATGCTCGCGTCTATTCCGAAGCAGCGTACCTAGTTTTCAATCCACCACCCTTGAGGCCTCGGATGCCATAGAAATCAATGGAAGTCTGAAAACACAGAAAGTTTATGTTCGATGCTGCAAGAGAATGAAGTATATTACATAATAAAAGTAAATTAGAAACTTTATTAAAATTATATACCCTTTCTAAATCAAACAATATTATTGCTCCACATTTGGTGCACTAGTAGATATAGGGATAAAAATGAAAAATACATTGCTACTTATGGATTATGTTACACCTTTGTCTCTTATTACAAAGCAAGGGGACAATATTATTTCTCCAAATTTGTTGCAAAGTTTTGCCCCAAACTTGTTGCACTAATAGATATAGAGATAAAAATGAAATAAATACACAACATAATATAGCTAACTTCCTTTTTATTTTTTTGGAACCAAATTTCGCACCAAATTTGACGCAACACTTCTTGCACCAATTATGACGCAAACTCCTAAACAACCCACACACTAGTGAATTTTTCAACTACTTTTTATTGGAATATGCATAATTACAGGATTTATGACGTCAGCCAATCTGATTCAAATATACATTTTAAACTATCACTAAGGAATCAAATTGCTCGATACTTGTGCCATTGATCACTCATCAGAACTTGTAAGTGCCGTTTGTTACATAGTGTATTAAACTTTGAATGTATGTATACGTGTATGTGAAATTAGTATTAAAGATAAAATTAATGCTGATATTAGGACACACAGTGTAATATTTTAGACAATGGTTTTAAAATTCGAATTGTTGTTTGATTCAATATAATCTTAAGATGATAGCTCAAAGGGATAGCCCACCTAACATTTAACCTAACAATAAACTGTTATGATTCAGATACAGCAGTGGTATAAATAAAAACAGAGATATGGAAGACAACATTGCTTAGAACAAAAAAAGGAATTTAGGGACATGTAAATATGTTTGCAAAAGATTTCTGACATAACACTCACACACACACACATATATATATATATATATATATATATATATATATATATATATATATATATATATATACATACAAGTATGTGCAAAGATATATTCTAGCATTAATAATCATTTATTAAAAAAAACATGAGATAAAAGCATATCATGACATCTAGAAATACAAATACACATTCATTTCTGTGAAAGTATCATATAACTGATATTTTTGTATAGCAAATAAGTATAAAACAAAACTTTCTATGAGATATTGTTTGTTCAGGTATAAATCTAGCTATTTCTTGGACATTAACAGATGAAAAATAAAAGATTAGCTTTAGAGAAATGTGCTTGTTCATGGACAGTAATGAAATGGCATAAATAAAGTTGGGAAAAAACAGAATAACCTCAACATTGATGACTGTTAGTTAACAACAGTCTGATGCTCATCACGCCGTACTTGACACGCATGTTTTTGACTGTTTGTTTGATAAATAAGGGCTATCCTATGCAGAGCCGTGTCAGTGATGTCTTGTGAGTGTATTGACGCCTGCGAATGTACCAAGATTGACGCTTTGATAAATATCCCCCAATATATATATATATATATATATATATATATATATATATATATATATATATACACAAGTATGTGCAAAGATATATGTACAAATCCAAGCATTAATAATCATTTATAAAAAATAGAGCTAAAAATAGGATGAAGAATCAAATCAGCCAATAAGAATGCCAGGTACGCAATTTTGAAAAGGCTACATTGAATTGAAGCTTTAGTGTACAACAGGGACCGTATGAATATTTTTTGTAAGCTTAGTGTTTTTTATTTTTCGTAATTTAGTGTTTTTTGTAATTTTAGATTTTTTAATGTTTCTCATAATGTTAGGTTTTTTTAAATTTGCAATTTAGATTTTTTAATTGGTAGTATATTTTTTATTTTATTAGAATAGTAAGGTTAGGTTAATTTATAGCTTAATTGTAGGCTTATTTTTATTTCACAGGTAAGTTTTTATTTATTTAAAGATAGTTATATTGTAATTTAAATTTAAAGTTAGGGGGCTGTTAGATTTAGGGGTTAATAGTTTATGTTAGTGTTTTGCGATGTGGGGGGCCGGCAGTTTAGGGGTTAATATGTTTGTTTAGTTGGGGAAATGTGGGAGGCCGGAGGTTTAGGGGTTAATAGGTTTATTTAGTGGTGCCGGTGTGGAAGGCAAAGGTTTAGGGGTTAATAGGTTTATTTAGTGGCGGTGGTGTGAGAGGCGAAGGTTTAGGGGTTAATAGGTTTATTTAGTGGCGGCGATGTGGGAGGCCGGAGGTTTAGGGATTATTAACTTTATTATAGTATTGCGATGTCGGGCAGCTGCAGATTAGGGGTTATTAAATTTATTTAATATTTGCAATGTGGGTGGGTGGGCGGCGGATTAGGGGTTAACAAGTTTAATATAGTGTTTGAAATGCAGGAGGGTGGTGGTTTAAGGGTTAATAGGTAGTTTATGGGTGTTAGTGTACTTTGTAACATTTTAGTTATGAGTTTTGTGAAACATTTTTGTTACACAAAACTCATAACTACTGCTCTCAGATGGTGGTATGGATTGTGTCGGTATAGGCTCTAACGCAAGCATTTTAGCCTCACCACACAACCTGTAATACCAGCGCTATAAAAATCCCACGCAAAAACTTAATTTTTTTGAGTGCGGAGTGGACATTGCGTCAGGCTAAAATGCTTGCAGTATAGCTATACCGACACGACTCGTAATAGTGCGTTACTGCCATTATGCTGAAATTGCCATTTTTTCAGTGTTAAAATTCACAACGCAAAACTTGTAATCTACCTGTATGTGACCACAAGCATACAGTATATCCATATTTACAATAGTTTATGTATTACACATAAATAAAAGTATAGTGTAGACCTCATAGGTCTTAAAAACATGAAATCTGCCACATATAGACACATTATTCTGTTTTCCTTTCACCAGGGTGCAAGTAATGCTTTAAAAAAACATCCTGGAGAATGGGTTTGCAACCTAGTCCCACCCTACTGCCTGACACATATTACCAACAGCCCGTTTTTATTTAACTGTAAGTAGCATTTTCTCAGGCTGTTGCTGAAAGTAATAATTCCCAGAATTGTGTAGTCTAAGGCGGTGGCTCTCACCCAAAGTGACCTCAAGGCCTAGTAAATTTTAGCTGGACATGTCCGGCCCGGTAGTGTGTATGTGTGTGTGTATATATATATATATATATATATATATATATATATATATTTTAGCAATACTTTGCTTGTGCATTGGTGTAAATCAGCATTGCTGAATACTGCTGCGTCTGATTGTGTAACTATTAAAAATATACAAATGAAAAATAGGTCACTTACAGATACAGCAAGGGTGCACGGAGAAAAAAACAACTAAATATGTAGCTGTGAAATGATCTGACTTTCCCCAGTGCTGGCTGCTTATGAGGGGCTTGTTTTCTTCTCACATGAACAATCACTCATGTGTACATGGGCAGAGGTGTGAAGCAGTTAAAGGAACACTCAAGCCAAAATTTAAATCCACATGGATGTATTTCAGTTTTGAATAGAAGCATTTTTGTAATATACATGTATTAGCAAAAATGCTTCTAATAAAAGATATAGCTGTTTCAATCTGTATTTAATATACACTGTTATAAATATATAAAACAATAATAATATTCCCAATGCTGCCTGATGGAGCTAAAATGGATTTCTCTTAAATAAACCAGTTCCCAAGTAATATCATTAATAGCCCTACCAAGGGGCGGAACTACAGTGGGGTGCAGAGTTCGCAACTGCGACTGGGCCCCTGAGGGTGGGGGACAAGCTTAAAAAAATAAATAAAAAAAAATATTTTTTTTCTAGTAAAAAACGTTGACCTGCCACTGCCTGCACTGATATCATGTGAGTGTGATGTGATGCTTCACTAGTGTCTCTGACTACAGGGGTTAGTGTTTCTGTTTTACCCATTGGTGTTTATGTGTGTGTGTATGTGACTGTGTGTGTATTTATTCATGTATGTGTGTGTGTGCATGTTTGTGGAACCTTCAAATTACAGACCTTGTTACTACAGCATGGGGGGGGTGGGGGGTAAACAGTGTCAGTCATGTCACAGACTACTGTAGTCACTTTATAAAGTACTGGGGCGGTAGGGTCAGGCCAGCCATCTCACCGGCAGATTACAGACTAACTCACTATATACAGTACTGGTGGGTTAAACAGTGTCACTATATACAGTAATAGGGGGTTAGACCATCTCACAGACTGTGGGCACAGGGTACCTCCTTCTGCAGACATGTAATTTGATTCACTTTTTTTTTCTGTATTAAAGGGACACTCAGGTTAAATTAAATTTTCATGATTCAGATACAGCATGTAATTTTAAACAACTTTCCAATTTACTTCCATTAAAAAAAATGTGCACAGTCTTTTATATTTACACTTTTTGAGTCACCAGATCCTACTGAGCATGTGCAAGTATTCACAGACTATACGTATATGTATTTGTGATTGGCTGATTGCTATCACATGGTACAAGGGGAGTGGAAATATACATAACTTTGAAATTTGTTATAAAAAAAATCTACTACTCATTTGATGTTCAGACTAAGGGGGATATTTATCAAAGGTCTGGCGGACCTGATCCGACAGTGCGGATCAGGTCCACCAGACCTCGCTGAATGCAGAGAGCAATACGCTCTCCGTATTCAGCATTGCACCAGCAGGTAGCTGGTGCATGTGCAGGACTTTGGCCACCTATGGATGACTGGACGTAAAGTCAGGATTTCATTGGCTGGGACTCTCTTCATGGTGTGGCTTGGTGGCTTTATATGTGCTGTGTTGGAAGGAACTAGAGAAGAAGAAGATCAGGATAAGACCAAGATAAAAGGGCCTTCCTTACACACATACAGGTAACAGGATAGTATAGATAGAGAAATATAGCCTTGAATATGAGACACTTTTCTTGCCTCTCACAACATGAGTTTGGATTCTTAATAAATATATTATATTATAAGCCACTGGTATAATTGCAATTTTTTAATTGCTGACATGATACAAGTCCGACTGGCACTCTGAGCAGCTGCAGTATTTAAAATGCTGGTTCACTGAGATTATCTAGCTATGCTTCACATGCACATGCAGAGAAAAATGTTAATACTAAAACAGAGATAACTTTTACTAGAAGCATGTTTGCCAACACGTATATTTTAAAATATATTTCTTTTCAAATATGTAATTCATTTATGTGTATTTAAATTTTGACTGGAATGTCCCTTTAACAAGCCAAATGCAGCACAAAAATACTATTAAAAAGCAAATGGTAAGACACTGTAACACTAATCAGTAAAGCATGTTCCTTACACATACAAACCAGTATATATAGCTTGTCTGATTTATGCTTATTCCCAGCAATATCTCAGAAATGTATTTATAATTAAAGAGTAACATGGTCAGTGATTTTATATAAGAACAGACTTACACTATACAAGAACAGGCTTATACTATATAAGAACAGACTTAAACTATATAAGAACAGGCTTACACTATATTAGAACAGGCTTACATAATCATCATCTGCTATGCAGTGTTCCCTCTCTACAGAGTTCAAACAAGAATGAACTGTGCAATGCATGCTGGGAATTAGAGACCAAAACTGCAGTGACACAATAATGAGTAGGATATAGTCAACTATACATTCCAGAATGTTTTGTAACTCCCAGAATACTGTGCTTCTTCCTCTAAAACTGAACTTAATCAAGAGGATTAAAAAGCATAGAAATGGACATTCAATTTTCTTTTTTTCCTGCAGTTTTACTCCAGGTGGGGAGGAATATCCAGAGTGGGCAGATGCCCTCTCTTGCCCCCCCTTGTCACCCATGCCAGTGGCTCCATGTAACACAAAGCGCAGTACATGTGTAGGGTCACTTCTTTCTGGGCCATATCTGTTATGCCTAGAGACATAGGAGGACTTTAAAATGTATCTGCTACACAGATGAATAAAAATGGACATATCAGTGTTCAGTGTATTTTTCTAAAGATGTTACTGCACAGCCTGGCAAAATAATGGACTGTCTGATTGAATACTCGACACTTGGCAGCCCTATTTAGCGCAAGTTACATTAGTGCTCCATATCCCTTGTGTTTCTGAGCTTTAATTGTAACCAGGTCCAAA
This sequence comes from Bombina bombina, assembly GCF_027579735.1. Classification (NCBI taxonomy): domain Eukaryota; kingdom Metazoa; phylum Chordata; class Amphibia; order Anura; family Bombinatoridae; genus Bombina; species Bombina bombina. Next base: position 1,123,774,576 of record NC_069501.1, on the reverse strand, counting down.
ACATATTTACAATAATTATAAATTGCAAAGTTTATAACTTTTAGAGTAAGATTACAAGTGGAGCGCTAATTAACGCTACAGTTCGAGAATGAACTGTGCTAGAAAATAAGCTTCTTGCGTGTGTCGGGTTGCGCACGTATTATGAGTTGAAAGAAAACAGTTTTCTCTCATGTGCTAACCCAACGAGCGCAAAAAGCCGAAGTTAGAATATCGAGAGAGTAAGGTAGCAGCTGCAAAAGCTCACGGAACATACAGCTGAGATCCATCCCAGGGAAATGACATTATCCGCTATAGCGGCAGCAAAGTCCTCCAGCAGATAAACCCTCAATCCTGGCAAGGTGCAGAGCTCTGGGGTGCGGGAACCTTCCACCCAAAGTAGGATCCAAAAGTAGAAGAGCCGCACACAGTTTAAATGCCAAATTTCGCAATTTTATTGCAAAAAGTAAAAATGCAAACACAGAAACAAGGTGTCTGACGCGTTTCCCGCCCTCTAGTGGCGCTTCATCAGAGTCTCTGATGAAGCGCCACTAGAGGGCAGGAAACGCGTTAGACACCTTGTTTCTGTGTTTGTATTTTTACTTTATGCAATAAAATTGCGAAGTTTGGCATTTAAACTGTGTGCGGCTCTTCTACTTTTGAAGTTAGAATATCACATGTGCGTTCACGTATTCCCCCATAGAATCAATGGAGCAAAAAAAATGGTGGAAAAAAACAAACACCCTAATCGCACGCAAACCCGATTGCATATTCTCAAGTGTGCTAAACGACATGAAAATATGAGTATTTCACATTCCAATGTTCTTCACATAACAGAATATGTTCTATTTATTCATAAATAAACATTTCTATATATATATGATTTTTTTTTGTACAATATATATCTCTTTATCTATCTATATATATATATAAATATGATTATATATAGGTATAGATATATATATATATATATATATATATATATATATATATATATATATATACAGTATCTCACAAAAGTAAGTACACCCCTCACATTTTTGTAAATATTTTATTATATCTTTACGTGTGACAACACTGAAGAAATTACACTTTTCTACAATGTAAAGTAGTGAGTGTACAGCCTGTATAACAGTGTAAATTTGCTGCCCCCTCAAAATAACTCAACACACAGCCATTAATGTCTAAACCGTTGGCAACAAAAGTGAGTACAACCCTAAGTGGAAATGTCCAAATTGGGCCCAATAAGCCATTTTCCCTCCCCGGTGTCATGTGACTCGTTGTATATACCCTAAGGGGATCAGCTGGATGTTATTATACTCAAGAACGAAGTGATCTTATTTGATCCATAGAGACTTGTGTTATATTTGCTTTTGTTGGGAATTATTGTCAGCATGACTAGCGCCATCTTGTTCTTAACTACCATTTTGTATTTGGCATCCATCTTGTCTGAATAATATTTATTACAGCAATCATTCTGTAGAAATACATATTTGTTATTAGTTTGTTAGAACTAGATGGCCTTGTAGATGTTCTGGGCAAAACGCCTGGAAATCGCTATCTCTATAAGATGCTCAAATAACCTTGCTTTGGTCCTAGAAGCATTTCTTATTATGACTATAGAAATATTGCTTCTCAAAACTCTACTTATAATAATGAGCTTGTATTTTTCCTGACAAACACTGTGTAAAATGACGCGGTCATAACGTGTCATCATGTTAGCCCTGTATGCTGTAATTGTTGCCTATAAGACATGTTGTGTGTCTTTCAATAAAGGAGAATAGTTTTAGACTCATTGCTGCATGGTCTGAAGTGCTGTTCTCTGGATATCCTGATCAAATAACCCCTTCATTTCCAGCTGATATGGTGTGCCCGAGGCCCAGTCCTGACTGACACTCCCCCCCCTGAAAACAACACCTAACAGTTTCTGGTGTCAGCTCATAGGATTCGCACTGGGTAAGTAGATGAGTGTTTTTTACTCTACTTTTCCCTCTGTGAATCTGAACCTAAATTTATTTTTTGTAATAGGTGTTGGTTATATATGATAAAGGGTTAAGGGGTTCCTGCAGTAAAGAAGCAGGGTTTTTATGCGGAGGTTTTTAGTCCTGCCGGCATATAATCCCCTCTAGACAGGTGTTGCAGTCCTGTCTGGTGACGCGCGCAAGAGATAAAAATTAGCATGCATTTGACGGGATGTTCTTAGTCCCCCAGGAAAGTTGGCATCGCTGTGTGATGGTGAGTTTGAGTCTCACCTGTATTGAAGTTGTCCCTATACATTTCTGTAGTAGAGTTTTTGTTACCTATCACTGGATTTGAACTGGTATTTGGTGCTTTTTGCTTGCTTGCTTTTATTGCTATATGATTGTGTTGTGCTGTGCTGTGCTTAGAAAATATTAAGTGACTGTGCATGTAAAAAATGGGGTCTGCTCATAGCAAAATATTAATAATAATGCATAGAGAAAAGGAGAATGTTATTGCATTTTTTTAATGTCTACAAAGGGGTTAACAGAAGCATTTCAGGCAGAGAGATATCCACTCCAGAAAGGGAGGGGATTATAAAACTGTCAGTGGGCACAGCTTTGTAGATTCAGTGAGAAAACTTTCTCTGTGTTAAAGAATGTTGTGGGCATAGAGGGGGGCCACCGAGCACACACACCAGAGCACATATTCAGAGAACGAAAAAAAAACTGTTACAGAAGCTCCTTTTGTAAAACTCTCTCTTTTGTTGTATGCGTGTTTGCAGTAATGTAAAGGAGATTTTGTGTATTTTATGGGTAATGAGTGTTGGTCTGTCGGTTCTCACTGTGTCTGGTATGACGTGTAAAAGATTTACTGTGGACTTTAAAAAAAAACAAAAAAAACAGAGGATGTATTATCCTGTTTGAAATTTGTCTCAGTTTGCTGCGAAAATGGCCATTCCTTGCAGATTCTGGCACTTTCAAATACATTTTAAATTTGGTGGAAAGTTAATCTTATTGTATTCTTAAATGTCTTTGGTATGTTATGAAATATATGTTTTCCTGAAAGAAAGGAAGAAAGAAAGAAAGAAAGAAAGAAAGAAAGGAAGAAAGAAAGAAAGAAAGAAAGAAACTGTTAATGTGTTTTCTATGTCACTAAAAGTTTCATGTATGTTGAAATTGCGTAAGAATAAATGTTGGGAGTGAATTTCTGGTATGCGAGATGATATGAGCTTGTGTGTGTGTATCGCTGTAAAAATTATCTTGGTGCATTTTTCTTTCTGTATGGTAATTATTTAGGCTAGTTTCTTAGCTAACAATGCAGACGTTGTAATGCGGTATTTTGTAGTGTTATTGTTATAACTTTATTTTAAAGTCATCACCATGTTCTTAATTATGTGTGTTATTAATAGCAGTTTTTATTTTTAAGTGATATTTGTTGTATGCAAATAAAAAACTGTCCACCTGTTGCGGCATATAAATATATTGTTTTTGCAAGTGAACTAATTAAGGGATTTGTGAATGTGCGGATGTTTGTGTGACTTTTGGTGACGTTCTGGTAAATGAAAAAAGATTAACAGGTTGCTTCAAGTATGTTGTATTTGCAAGATTTGTGCAAGGAGTTAGTGGAAAAGATAAAGTAAGGTTATAGGCTGTGTATCATTAAATTTATCTAAAATTATTTGGGACCGTTTCTGTTGCAAGTAAATTAATTCAGTAGACATTTTAATATAAATGGGTATTATTTATGCGGTGATGGCTCTCATTTAAATATGCAGGTCATGATACAGTAAAGAAGTAGAATTTTTATGGTAAATAATACAAGTTTCCTAATCATGGCTAGGGTATACATATGTAATTTACATGATAAATGGTTAGTCTTTAAAGGGACAGTACACTGTAACATAGTTATATTAATGTATTTTCAATGACTTGTGATACAAGCTGAATAGTATAAAATATAGGAGAAATTGCATTTGCAAGTTTATTTGTATATATATAAAGTAGCTGGTCAAAACACAGTTGACTGCAATGGTTTGAATTTCGGATAATAAGCATATCTTATTGTGTTCCTTATCTTATATTTATCTGTAAAATCGGAGCTCAGGGCTTAGACAGAGCAATGGAAAATGGTCATTTTATTACTTAAAGGACCAGTTCACTCATGGGAAAGGAGTTCATGAGCAGCAATAACACTGTATTAACAAGTTGCAAGATATATTTTTTTAAATCTGCCGTTTAGATAGCAGACATTTACGCAGTGTAACTCAATTCCCTTTGTAATGCAAACTGAACTGATAAATTGCCTGCAACCTTTGTGTTGCGATCTGTGAGACTAGCGAAAGAAAAAGAAAAAAAAAGAGGAGAGAAAAAGGGATACAGGCAAACTGATATAAAATCTGAGATTTTAAAGAAATATTTACAGAGAAAGAAAATGAGGTTTATTGTAAGCCAAACATTAGTATATTTAACTGTGTCAGCAGTTTCAATTAAAGATATTTTTGAATTTGGGTAAAATGTCCCTTTAACTATCCTGCACCCCACTGTGAGAGTGTGTTTTTATGCTGGCTGTGCTTGCTTAGGCTATCCAATGGACATCAGTATACATTTTTTATTATAAGTAAGGCCAATGGATCATTGGGAACAATTTAAAGGGGACATTTTTGGACAAACTATCCTTTTAATCTATTAGTGTAAATTATTATTATTATTCTTTTAGAAAGCTCATTTGGTTTGTATACCATTGTTATATTTAGTTGGAAAGCTGCAAAATGGTGAATATCAAATTATATAACAAAAGTTAAATCAAATAATGGTGTATTTAGTAAAATGTTGGTTATGTAAAAGTATAGACTGGATTCCACAGCTTTTCACAAATTATTTGTGCCACACATGATTTATTTAACAGTGGATTTGCACTGTGCATGTGAGCAGGGGCTATATAGAACAGTGGCTATACCATTTTTATCTGATCTTTCCCAAAATATGGTACTTAGGTGTTTGTGTGTTCCTTTGTAAATTTATGGTTAGGGATTTTATTTGTAAATATGCAACTGGAGTTTATTGATCATCTGAAGTGATTGCATCATTAGTATGATCTTATAGTATTGTGCATGGTAGAATTTGCAGAACAGGGTATAGATGGTTGTTATAGGATTTTAATTATTTGTAGTGTTTTGCGAGTGCTGTGTTTCAGTGAATGTAAGTATATATGTTAAATTTCAGGTTAATTCTGGTTGTTAAAAGTTTGTGTCGGCTGTTAATGTTTTGTTTTGTGGAATGGACAGTTGGTTTTAAGTGTTTTCTAAGAGAATGTTGTGTTTTTTTTATTTTTTATTTTTAGTGACTGCGTGTGGAAGCGTGCTGTATGAATGGAATATTGAATATTGAGGTGTATTTGATTTTACATGATGTTAAGAATAGTATACTACATGCATGAGTGGAGTGCATGAATTGTCTTTTCGTTTTCTGTTATCTTGTGTTTGCGTGACACGTAGGGGGTGTTTCCCACAAACAAAGGGGGAAGTATTGCTGAGTATCTTTATGTGATTTGGGTGATTATTATTTTAAGTAAGAAAGTGAACCTAAAATGTTTTTATTTTTCTATTTTTGTTCTTAACACAATATTTGTATTTGCAGGATGAGATCATGAAGCTGTGTCCAGAGATTAAAGACACTAACTGAATTATTTTTGAGTTTTTCATATTTAGGTAAAATCTGTACAGATAAAATTCCATAGTGCACTCTCCAAAAGATTGAAGATTGGATGCAATTAAACCTTTTAAAGAAAGAAACAATGAAGATAAAAGACCTTTTGTCAAGATTGTTTTAACCACCATACTGCAGTAAAAGTTGCTGAACTATCTTTGGATCCATTCTTTGCTTTGCATGCTGGTACCAGCCCCAGAACTGGACTCTGGGTAATCTATGACTGTTTCCTATGATGTGTGTCTTCAGAACATAAAAACTATCCTTCTCTGGACTGTGCCTTGCCTGTTGATATTGAGGACTTGTTACGCTGTTACAGAGGCAAACACAATTAAATTAGGGGAGTATTGTTTTAAGTTGTTTACTTATATTTCTTGTTTTGTATGCTCTTGTATTTGTGTTATTTTTTGTTGATCATATTAGTTATAACAAGTCATATAGTTTTGTCTGCAGAAAAGTATGCCTTATTTGTTTTAGTACAACATTGTAGTTTATGTACTTAAACAAAGTAACCGTCTAGATAAGTAAAACTCTAAACCTTGCAGTATTGTAACCTATTGAATGGCCCACTGAGTATAAAAAATATGTTTGCACCTTTGTAGTTTAAAGAAAATGCTGCAATATATCATATTATTTTATACCCTTCACCCTATGGAACATAGTGAGGACACGTCTCAGCTAGAAATTTATATTAATTATACAAAGAAATATTTGTTTAGGGAGTAGCATAATTATAGTTCTATTTATGGTATATTCTCTACCTACCATCAGTGATGTCACGAACATAAAATTTTCGGTTCGTGAACGGCGAACGCGAACTTCCGCAAATGTTCGCGAACGGGCGAACCGCCATAGACTTCAATAGGCAGGCAAATTTTAAAACCCACAGGGACTTTTTCTGGCCACAATAGTGATGGAAAAGTTGTTTCTAGGGGACTAACACCTGGACTGTGGCATGCCGGAGGGGGATCCATGGCAAAACTCCCATGGAAAATTACATAGTTGATGCAGAGTCTGGTTTTAATCCATAAAGGGCATAAATCACTTAACATTCCTAAATTGTTTGGAATAACATGCTTTAAAACATCAGGTATGATGTTGCATCGATCAGGTAGTGTAAGGGTTACGCCCGCTTCACAGTGACAGACCAAACTCCCGCAGCGGGTACAACATCATCATCATCACACCGTACGTCCATCTGTGTAATGCTGCCTGACATATACCTGTTATCAACATCCTCTGGCAATAATGGTTGCGCATCACTCATTTCTTCCAACTGATGTGTAAATAACTCCTCTGACAGATCAAGTGAAGCGGCTGTGGTGCTAGTGTTTGTGGTGGTGGCAGGCGGGCGAGTGGTAACTTGAGAGGTGCCCTAAGCTAAGCTGGAGGAGGATGGTGCATCAAAGTTCCGAGCGGAAGCTGTAGATGATTGGGTGTCCTGTGTTAGCCAGTCAACTATGTCCTCAGAACTTTTTGAGTTCAGGGTACGTGGCCTCTGAACACTGGGCATTATTCTAGGGCCAAAGGGAATCACAGCACCACGACGACCCCTGCGGGGTGGCCTGCCTCTGCCTGTCATTTTTTTTTCGATTAGTGGTACTATGCGTGCAAGCTTCTGTGACAACAGATATGAGTGGCACTGTGCACTGGCAGAAGTTGGCAGAGTAGACGCTGTAGGCCTGACACACACGCTTGCAGACAACTAACTGCTATTCAATCTATTACAGTCAAAATTGTATTTTTTTTTTAAATGTACACTACTGTTACACCAGATATGAGTTGCACTGGGGTGACACTGTGCCCTGGCAGGCCCTGAAACGCACACGTGTGAAGGAAACTGACTGCTATTATTTCACAGTCAAATTTCTATTTTTTTTAACCCCTTAAGGACCAAGGCCATTTTTCAATTCCTTTCCCTTAAGGACCAGGGCTATTTTTACATTTCTGAGGTGTTTGTGTTTAGCTGTAATTTTCCTCTTACTCATTTACTGTACCCACACATATTATATACTGTTTTTCTCGCCACTAAATAAAATATGAGGAAAAAATGGAAAAAAACACACTTTTTCTAACTTTGACCCCCAAAATCTGTTACACATCTACAACCACCAAAAAACAACCATGCTAAATAGTTTCCAAATTTTGTCCTGAGTTTAGAAATACCCAATTTTAACATGTTCTTTGCTTTTTTTGCAAGTTATAGGGAAATAAATACAAGAAGCACTTTGCTATTTCAAAACCACTTTTTTTCAAAATGAGCGCTAGTTACATTGGAACCCTGATATCTGTCAGGAATACGTGAATATCCCTTGACATGTATATATTTTTTTTTAGAAGACATCCCAAAGTATTGATCTAGGCCCATTTTGGTATATTTCATGCCTCCATTTCACCGCCAAATGCGAACAAATAAAAAAAAAATTGTTCACTTTTTCACAAACTTTAGGTTTCTCACAGAAATTATTTACAAACAACTTATGCAATTATGGCATAAATGGTTGTAAATGCTTCTCTGGGATCCCTTTTGTTCAGAAATAGCAGACTTATATGGCTTTGGCGTTGCTTTTTGGTAATTAGAAGGCTGCTAAATGCCACTGCGCACCACACGTGTTTTATGCCCAGCAGTGAAGGGGTTAATTAGGGAGCATGTAGGGAGCTTGTAGAGTTAATTTTAGCTTAAGTGTAGTGTAGTAGACAACCCAAAGTATTGATATAGGCCCATTTTGGTATATTTAATGCCACCATTTCACCACCAAATGCGATCAAATTTAAAAAAAACTTAATTTTTTTTGCAATTTTAGGTTTCTCACTGAAATTATTTACAAACAGCTTGTGCAATTATGGCACAAATGGTTGTAAATGCTTCTCTGGGATCCCTTTTGTTCAGAAATAGCAGACATATATGACTTTGGCATTGCTTTCTGGTAATTAGAAGGCCGCTAAATGCTGCTGCGCATCACATGTGTATTATGGCTAGCAGTGAAGGGGTTAATTAGGTAGTTTGTAGGGAGCTTGCAGGGTTAATTTTAGCTTTAGTGTAGAGATCAGCCTCCCACCTGACACATCAGACCCCTTGATCCCTCCCAAACAGCTCCCTTCCCTCCCCCACCCCACAATTGTCTCCGCCATCTTAAGTAATGACAGAAAGTCTGCCAGTACTAAAATAAAAGGTTTTTAAATTTTATTTATTTTTAGCATATTTACATATGCTGTGGTGTTGCATCCCCCCTTAGCCCCCAACCTCCCTGATCCCCCCAAAACAGCTCTCTAACCCTCCCCATCTGCCTTATTGGCGGCCATCTTGGGTACTGGCAGCTGTCTGCCAGTAACCAGTTTGCAAAAAAAAGTCGTTTTTTCAGTTTTTTTTTCTTTAGTGTAGCTTTCCCCACAGACCAACCCCCACCACCTGCCACACCAGATATGAGTGGTGGCACTGGGCAAGTGGGCACAGTATACGCTGTGAGCCTGACACACACGCTGGCAGACAGGCAACTGCAATTAGATTACACAGGAAAAAAAAAAAGCAGACTGATGTTCTAGCCCTAAAAAGGGCTTTTTGGGGTGCTGTCCTTACAGCAGAGATCAGATGAGTCCTTCAGGACTGTAGTGGACACTGAATACACTAGCCTAGCTATCGATCTCCCTATTAAATCAGCAGCAGCTACACTGTCCCTCCTCTCACTAAGAATGCAGCTTCTGAATTAATCTAAAATGGATGCTGTCCAGGAGGTGGGAGGGTCTGGGAGGGAGGGTCTGCTGCTGATTGGCTGGAATGTGTCTGCTGACTGTGAGGTACAGGGTCAAAGTTTACTCAATGATGACGAATAGGGGGCGGACCGAACATCGCATATGTTCGCCCGCCACGGAGAACGCGAACAAGCTATGTTCGCCGGGAACTATTAGCCGGCGAACTATTCGCGACATCACTACCTACCATGGCTCTTATTGGAGCTGTGTTATCAAAGCAAATGTATTTTTCCCTTTTATTAATTGGTATGGTATCTGCAATTTGAATTTTGTAATTCCAGATGTTTGGCTTTCTGCTAACGTTTGCTTTCCCATAACGGTATTTTGTCATCACCTGTGATTTCGTATTGGACTGTATTTCTCTATGTATTGTATGGGATCCACTCATTTTATACCTCTGTTGTATACCCATGGTGTATAGTATATGCCAGTTCTCTTGTCAGTGCCTTCGTGTTTCCATACAGAGCGCTCCCACTTATTTGTTTGTGTATATATATATATATATATATATATATAAAATACAACAGAAAATTGTGTGTTCAGGTAAAGATCCCCCTCGGTTTCTTCATGAAAGTGTACGTAAGAATCCTTCAAAGCTGGGGAATAAATAGTCCAAAAACAAATGGTGTAAGGGAAACAAACAGTTAGTATTAAAGTAATGTCCACAGTACTGGATGCCAGAAAGTTACAAGGTAATACAGTTACAAGGTAATCCGTGTAAGCCTGAAGGTCAGGGGTGTCACAGTCAAAAGTGCCGTAGGTATCTTACCCTCCGCTGATCCAGTGGGATGCCTGGGCACGCTGCTGTACTTCCTCATGGATGGGCAATGGAAACCCTCCCGGGCGGGTGCAGTATGCGTGTCTTTCTTGGCGTATATCGATATCCGGCTTCGTCTTCCTGATACGTCACCCCTGACGTTGGTCGGCTCGTGTAGATGATCTCACTTGGAGAAGTAGAAAGGCAGGGTATAAAGCCTGGTTCCAGGTAGGGACTGCAGCTAGAGCAGCGATTCAAAGCGGTAAACCCCACTGCTGATTTATTTTCAGTCAACTGTGTTTACTCTTTTTAAATCATAATGAAAACAGAAACTACCTAAATGACCCTGATCAAAAGTTTACATACCCTGGTGATTTTGGCCTGATAACATGCACACAAGTTGACACAAAGGGGTTTGAATGGCTATTAAAGGTAACCATCCTCATCTGTGATCTGTTTGCTTGTAATAAGTGTGTGTGTATAAAAGGTCAATGAGTTTCTGGACTCCTGACAGACCCTTGCATATTTCATCCAGTGCTGCACTGACATTTCTGTATTCTGAGTCATGGGGAAAGCAAAAGAATTGTCAAAGGATCTGCGGAAAAAAGGTAGTTGAACTGTATAAAACAGGAAAGGGATATAAAAACATATCCAAGGAATTGAGAATGCAAATCATCAGTGTTCAAACTTTAATAAAGAAGTGGAAAATGAGGGGTTCTGTTGAAACCAAATCACGGTCAGGTAGACCAACTAAAATTTTAGCCACAAGTGCCAGAAAAATTGTTCGGGATGCAAAGACAAACCCACACATAACAGGTGAAATACAGGACATGTGGCGTGGCTGTTTCAAGATGCACAATAAGGAGGCACTTGAAGAAAGATGGGCTGCATTTATGGTCATGTATCCCGCTTACAATACGCCAAACAGCACAGAGACAAGCCTCAAACCTTCTGGCACAAAGTCATTTGGAGTAATGAGACCAAAATTGAGCTTTTTGGCCACAACCATAAATGCTACATTTGGAGAGGAGTCAACAAGACCTATGATGAAAGGTACACCATTCCTACTGTGAAACATGGAGGTGGATCGCTGATGTTTTGGGAATGTGTGAGCTACAAAGGCACAGGAAATTTGGCCAGAATTGATGGCAAGATGAATGCAGTATGTTATCAAACAGAACATCTCATTTTCCTCTTCTTGATTAGAGTTTGAACACTGCTGATTTGCATTCTCAATTCCTTGGATATCTTTTTATATCCCTTTCCTGTTTTATACAGTTCAACTACCTTTTTCCCTCAGATCCTTTGACAATTCTTTTTCTTTCCCCATGACTCAGAATCCAGAAACGTCAGTGCAGCACTGGATGAAAGATGCAAGGGTCTGTTGGGAGTCCAGAAACTCATTGACCTTATACACACACACACTAATTACAAGCAAACAGATCACAGGTGAGAATCGTTACCTTTATAAGCCATTCAAACCCCTTTCTGTCAACTTGTGTGCATGTTATCAGCCCAATATCACCAGGGTATGTAAACTTTTGATCAGGGTCATTTGGGTAGTTTCTGTTGTCATTATGATTTAAAAAGAGTAAACACAGTTGATTGATAATAAATGACTTCAGCCAAACACTAACCATGAGTGAAAGAAAAGTTTTTGTGCTATCATTCATATTCTCTGAAAAATGGCCAAGAAATCATACATTTTCTGCCAGGGTATGTAAACTTATGAGCACAACTGTATATATACATATATATATATATATATATATATATATATATATATATATATATATATATATATATATATATATATATATATATATAATAAACGAAAAAGAAGGTACGCTTGCTCAAAGTAGAAATGCTGGGAAATCAAAGGTTTATTTTCAGACCAAACAGTATCAGGTATGAAGGGTCACAGTTAGGAACGCCTGACGCGTTTCGCGCATGCGTGGATGCGCTTCATCGGAGGCTAATGGAGTATGACTGTGCAAGCCTTTTAAAACGGATTTTCACCAATCCTGAAGGGACTGAGGTCTAAACCAATCAGTGTTACTTCACTGAGTCTTAACCTGACAATATTGACTACTATATCTTCATCA